>NW_024468550.1:0-287122 GCF_001632365.1 Laetiporus sulphureus 93-53
CTGTAAACGGATGGAAAAGGAGTGGACGGGAGGACACACGCTAGAGTCAAAGGCTTCAGCTCCTTGATGATAGAAGGACTCTATTAGTAGTATGTACCTAGAGTCAACTACGATACATTAGTATGTACGCTGCATTCATGCAGGACAGTATCGGTACTCACAGGCTTCAGCTCCTTGATGATAGAAGGACTGAAGCCCGCAGAACAAGCGAAGCGGGTGAAAAGTCTTACGGGCGCTAATGCCCGATAAGTACATAAAAGGAAATACCAACTGATAAGTCCATACTTAAGTATAGCTAGGCTTGATATTCCAACACGAGCGGCCTTAGTATACAAATAACAGAGGTCCAGGGTAGCGACATGTCATGCATTCATGTATCATACAAAGTCCATCGCCGGCTTCAGCCATATCATGCTGCAGCTCTAGTCGGTTTGACCAATCCTTCGATGATGCTCTCACACAGCTCACGTCCGCCATTCTCCCAATCATCCCAGCAATGAGAGAGCCATAACGAGTGCCTTCCGTATCCCTCGACCTCTTGTCCTTTCCTCTTCACCTCCCATCCCGCCTTTTGCAATGTCTCAACGTCAGGCAGGACGAACATCCAGCGCAGAACGCCCTCCTCCTTGAACCCAGTCTTCTTCGCCAGCCCGATCGACGGCTTGTTGCTCGGATGCACCGACCAGTGCACACGGCGGAAGCCCAGGCCGGGTGGGGAGGCCGTAGGCGTCTGGAGGCAGTAGCGGAGGAGGAGCGCGACGGCAGTACGCGCGACGTGCGTGTGGTGGAACTCGGGGAATATGATCATAAAGCCGATCTCCGTCCGCAGATGCGCCGCGGCGGTGTTAATGAGCATCACCATCCCTGCGAGTGCACCGTCGCCGCCCGGGCCGTTCTTTGTCCTGTCATACACGGCGAAAGGCAGCCACTCGGGGTTCTGGCGATACGACTCGATGATGCGCAGATACTCTGGCAGCGACCCGGGTAAGAACGGATAGTACTTGAAGAGCTCGTCAGCTCGTGACTCGACGTTGTCCCAGAACTCCTTGGCATGAAGGGCAGGGACAAAGGGCGTGAGTCGGACGGTCGGGCAGGAAAGGGTATCAAGGTGCAGTGGAAGTGCGAAATTGATGTCGTATGGCTCCGTAGAAGACAGGAGCGCGTCGACATCAGGCAGGGCGTCCGGGGGCGGCGGTGTGTACTTGTTGACGAAGGGAGGCGACATGGTCGGTGAAGAAAGTGCGTCTGAGTGCGACTGTTGCCATCATGAATCTAGTGTATCAAAGTCGAGTCACGACTCAATATATACGCACGTTTCAACGCTATCTCTGACGGCGACATGTCACAGTCCCGTGGTTGTGACATGCGGCGTTAATGGCACCCACGGTGGCGACGCTTTATTTATTGTTGATAGATTTCACTCATGTATAGTCTGTTACATATTTACTCTCCTACCGTGCCCGCGATCACACTCCCATGCACTCCCCACGACACCCCCAAGCCAAAGATCACCCACCCAACAACAATGATCACAGCCCCAGCCACCAAGCAAGTCCATCTCGCCCACGCGAGGCTCGACGCAGGAGCTTTCACGCGCCTCTCCGCCTCCTTCGCCACACTCACCTCGTCGCCCAGGTCCTCCTTCTCTACAGCGATGCCCTTCTTCTCCGCAAGCCGCTCAGATTCCACGGGCACCCGCCGTGGGTTGATCTGCGCGAGCCGCGCGGCAGGGAGAAGCGTCGGCGTGACGTACGAAGCGACGAACAGGGCTCCAGCTATGGCGACGGAGATGAATGCATAGGCCAGCCAGAGTGTGACGGCCGGCTCGAGCGAGTCCGTTGGCGAGTCGTCCTGCAGCTTTCCCGCTGCGGTCGTGATGATGACTATTGATGCTTGTACGACGGATTCTACGCGTGTCGCGTAGAATCCGCGGCGGTGAAGAGTGGTGAGGATGTTAACAGAAGCAAAGCGCCGAGAATCTATACAAACATACTCTTGATGGCAAATCTAGGGACATCGTGCGAAGATGAGCATCAACAAGCAAATGACGAATGCTAATCATACTAACCCGGTTGCATAATGCTGTGGATTAGGGATGATGTTTCGCACTATCTCAACTTGTGGTGCTGGGGTGACACTCTACCAAGCACTCAATATAAGCGAGCGATGTCCTTTAGATAAAGAAGGCGCATACCTGCGACAGAGCATAGAAGACGTATGCGGCAACTGACGAAATTGCAACGCCTTCAGCCACCCACGTGACATAAGAGAGAAGATACATACTGAAGGTCGGGACAGTCGTTGAAAACCTGAGTAACAGCATGGAAGTCAGGAAGGTCAGGCCAGACGCGAATACTGCATGCAGAGGTCAGCTGCTCACTCTTACAAACATCGAAGGACAATCTACTTACAAAAGCCTATCCGTTGACCGAATGAGTCAATGTAGATACCGAGGAACGGGGTTAAACACGCCGGCAAGAGCAAATAAAAGCTCGAGACCCATCCCGCAATGACCGCGCCCTTCTTCAGCCTCTGTTGTGCGAATTGTCTGCACGTATATCAGCGACGCACGCGGGAAATACGGTCACATGACGTACGTCGAAATCGACACGAACGACTGCACGCCCGCGTTCTCGAAGACTGCGAACGCGACGACGATCCAGAAGGTCATGGGAAAATGTCGTATGGCCTTCAGAGTGAATGCCGGCCCTTTTGTTTGTCCTGTATGGCGCTTGCCGCTTGTCTGGTCCGTCACCATGTAGCACCGACGCAGGTAGCGATCGAGGACGACGACGGCAACGGCGCACAGGAAGGAAAAGGCGGCGATGCCGGCGCTTATCCAAAGTGCGTACGAATATGATCCGAGCTGTTTGGTGATAATATTCGCAGTCGACTGGCCAGTGAACTGGGCAAGGTTGGCGATACCCCTACATAAAGTGACATTGTCACGTTTACACCTAGGATATCCCCATAATTTACTCACCATATTGCACCTACGAATATGTACGCAGTGAGCGTTGTACGCGGCCATCAATTTTCAAACATACCGATGGAGAACGCGAAGCCCCTCCCAGGTGCGAAGTACGTCGAGAATATCCGATGTTGCGCATTGTCCAAAGATCCGTCGCCGATGGCAGCAATGACTTTCCCCGCGATGAGGACATGGTAACTGTTCAGATTATTAGTCGCCGCTCCAGCCATGACGATCGACCCGGCCAGATGGAATGCCGCGAAGATCACCGAGAGTGGTGCACCACCCCATTTGTCGATGCAGAAGCCAAAGCCGATACATAGGAATGTGTTGATCTGTCCGTGCGGTGTTCATTCAGTCATTCGGAAGCAGATGATGATATGCTATCGGCTTACTAGGTTGGTGATAGCCACCTGCGCATCGGCGTGAAGGTTAGTGACCGTCATATGATAGCGAAGACACACGACGTACCAAGGTAGCAAACTGCGAGTTGTTTATATGCGTCTCCTTGATGATTGTTGTTTTCAACGCACTGCAAAGGCATCAGGAATCGGGAGCGATTGGGCATGTTGGAGTCGTTCACATACACGATCAGTCCCTGAACGATCTCACTTTTGAGCGGGACATGCTGCCAGACACGAAACAGCACTCACATTCGACCAGTGGTTGCCAACTAGCGGTCGTATGGCATAAATGAGCGTCAAGTGCAGATGTGAGGAGGGGGGACTTACAGGTACACAAGCATGTCAGCACGATCATCAACACCTGCCATTTTAGAGGAAGCTTGTGCTTGCAGGCGGCTGCGGACGAGCAGGACGTGGTCTCAGCCTGCTTGGGGTCGCAGTCAAGAGACTTGGCGGATGCGGGGTAGATCTTGTCATCGCTGGGCGACTCGACGTCCTCCATCTTGGCGGTGGCTGACCGTTCCACTGTCGGGAGAGGCAGCATTCTGAGAGGGAGGGGAGGAGGCGAACCACCGCAAATGGTTCGCAACTGTCCATCTTATCAGATACCGCGGGGTCGATGGATCTTCGTGGGTGACTGAATTGACATCTGCCAGCGGGAGGCGGAGGACAGTCTGTCACTCGGGCGAACCTGCCGAGACCGTGTTCCACCTCCATCCGGCGTTGGAGCGCTAATAATAGACGTCAGCCTCAGCTCGGGCGGCGACGGCTAAGACTTCAAAAGCGCCGGACTCACTTCTCATCAACTTTCTTGCACACAGTCTGCCGTTCATGCTGTGGCAGGAACGGCAGAGAATTGCATAGACATTGCGGGGGAGGTTTGGACAACATCTCGGCAGCCACAGCAAGTGCCTTGGCACCGACTTGGCGCAGCAGGAACATGTAGATGCCGACGGCGTCTAAAGACAAAAACGCATGGCGTTATCAGATAATCACCGGCACCGATGCTGCAATCAGATAACGGATGAAAAATCTAATCTTCTCCTTAGCTCTGGCCCGTTCGTACCTCGCCACCGATCGCATCCATCGCTGCGACGACATCGCACACAATCGTACCACAGCGATTGCTTCGAGTAACTGAGAGATCTCAAAAGGGAGCAGAGTAGTGAGTTGGACGTGCCTTTCACGAAGATGGCTCAAAAAAGATATTATCGGCATATGAAAAGACAGCGAGCCCTGAAGCCCCTCCGATGTGTCACAACCTGCACAGGACAGGAGATCGGGCAGGCCCCTTCTACCATAGAAGACGACTGTGAACCCAAAGCTTAGTCATAGAACCAAGCTAGAGCGAATGAAGGCTGTATCAGCTGCAATTGTGGAATCGGGATAGGACGACATTTACAGCCTAGGCCGCGTGATGAGATGCAAACGTCGCTCGAGTGTCATGTCAGTGCTCGAGCCGCAGACGGCACTGAAGCGCAGCAGCTTCCGGGTGTCGTTACGGAACTGGGTAACCTGCACGTCTGGAGCGTAGATGCCTAGCGCGGACCTGCGGGTGCCCGCTCTAATCTTGTAGAACGTCATTGCATAGAAAGACGGCAATGCGAAGGTCACTTCCAGCATATCTCGTTGAGGACCCGGGCGACTATGACATACGGGTGGAGCCTTCTGCTGGCCAATCAGACCGTGGTGATTGTAACGCCAGTGCTTGTGTTGACAATCTCGACGAAAGCGATTGAGCACAATATTGCCGACGAGATGCTCGGATGCCGCTAGAAGCAGGTATAAGGCACTGAATGAAAGGCACCTGGCCATGAGGAAGCGAGGCGGTGCGCACCCTCGCCATCAGGGGTCTGCAAATCCATACCGCCGCAATAGATTCGGCTGCGCGGGACAGTCGTGTCCACATTTGCGCACAGATGGATATCTTTCGCCACCATCAGGTGTCACATGTTTTGAATACAGTTGATGCTGGAGTGAGTTAACCGGCGTTGCCAATGCCTGGAGCAGCTGGTAGTGGTGGCATTTGAAACGTCCTGCGTCGGGAACGTCAAGTTGCGTCGCGGGAGATGTACTGAGCCACGAGCCTGGACTTGGCGTACATAGTGCGGGCGACGGGTTTCCAGCTAGGATGAACATTAAAAAAAGTCAATGCTGATATTTTTCCGCAAGTGTCCGGTGTAACAGGCGGTGATTGGAGAATGATGCGACACAGGACCTGGCCCATGTAATCAGTCTCGATAGTCAGCTGAGAGATGTGCATAAGACCTATAGACTTAGATCTAGAAGTAAACCTCCAGTACATCGACAACGAATCAACATCTAGGCGCAGTTGGTCTCTGAGGCGGATCATAATGGACCCGTTAATGTGTTAATGTGCGTCCAGCGCATATCAACCGCGATGACCCTCACAGTCGGGCTTAGCCAGCGTATCACACACTGTGTGTCACGAAGTCGCATAAGCAGCCCCAATTACGACCCCTAGGGCCTTGGCAATTCATTGAAAAATCAGAAACCTGATGGCGACGTACACACGCATGGAACAGCACCACGTGCACAACGCCGCGCCCATCCTATGAGCACATAAAAATGAAGACTCAATGAACGCGCGGAGTCGACGACCTTCCAACAGAATGTCTAGCATTCATCGGCAAGGAATAGGAGTAATCGCGCTGTTCACGTACCATAGCCGCCCGGGAAGCGAACCCGCACGTACGTCATGCATGCGCCCACTATATGAAGACGTGGGAGTCGGATCGGCGGTGCAATGGTGACAGGGACTCGAGTAAGCCGTGTCCTCCATCCAGAGCGTTCGAGGGGAAGTAGCACATTAGGGTCATTTTCGTACTTCTTGAATACTGGTAGGTCCCGAATGCAAGGTGCGCGAGGCCGTCCAAGAGGATCTAACGCCGTTTCCGCCGCCGTTCCCCGAGCGATGGCAATTGAGGGTCGAAAATACGTAAATAGCTAAGTGGTCACTGATTTAAACCTGATTCTTGACTCGGTTCGTGGCACGCAAGGCTAGGAGCCGAGACTGTGGCAGATGCTTGATGCAACGTAATAATCAGAGAGGGAGAAGCCGTCAAGTCCATTTGCTCTGTCGTCAGTGGCGAGTCCCTGCCTTGCTGCTCAGAGAAGAGGACGATCTTGGTGCTTATTCACCAGGTATGTTTGCCAGACTCTAGTTTAGTGTGAGACATCCTTCGCGAGCTGCAGGGATACGTCGACAGGGTGGTAGCAGAATAGACATACACAGCATCCCTGCAATACCGTGTTCCAAGCTCTGAACACTGAGCGTCGCGAGTGCGGCTCCTCCAGTCACAGAAGAGCGGCAAGCAATTAAAGCTGTTGATTTCAAAAAATGCACGCATATAGCTAGAGGCAGCGGTGAGAAACAGCGATCAGTATTTGTGAGCTCGCAGCCCAACAGTCGAGCGCTAAGGCGCGTGGATAGTTTTGACGCGGTCACGGGACTTGAACGCACCCAACGCGTAGCAACTTAAGTTGCGCGTTTTTTGGGGGGAGACTACTGGTCACGCATGCGATCTGCTGGGTATCGTTTATTCTCTCACCTAAAAGCGACTGCTCGCCACGGTACTGAGCCACCGTTGTGCTGAGGAGAATCAAAGCTCGGTTTCATCTACAGCACGTCGCCCGCATGCGCCCGATACAAGTGTGTCGCTATCGCCGAAGTCTGTGGAGAAGATTTACAGGAGCTAGACAATAGGTTTGACTCATGCGCGTGAGCCCTTCCGGGTATTCCGGGGGCTGGTACGTGGCCTGACCCCCCTCCTACTAGGTATCGTCTGTGTCTTGTGGCAGCATGCCACATCGCCGGCGAGAGTATCGAGCGTCACGGGAGTACACGACATTTACATTCAAGCAGATGCGGGCCGCATGTCGTTTTCTCCGCAACATGATGCGGCCCGCTCTCTCCGTCAGCACGTCTCAGTAGCGAAATTATCTCACACATGGACAACGCTACGTTCCTTGCGCTCCATGTTACTCGGCGGCGATGAACCATTCCCGCCAGACCATTCACCATAATGGCTTGTCCACTATGTGATGAGCGCAGCACATCTCTATCGAGAACCTCAGTTAACCCTGACCAACTTTGATGTCAGGTAAATCAGCGGCTTCTTCTCGCAGGAGTCGCTACAGAGGCTTCCAGGCAAGTTTGCTCTTTGGAAACAGTTCTCAGTATGGTCAGATATGTGTTCACTCTGGAAGATAATCCGGTTTCAGATGCGGCTTCGAAGTGCGCTACCGACGCGCGATATCACTTCAAGTCCCTTCACGAACTGTGTTGAGCGAGCAGAGGGCGGATGCGATGAACTCGAAGAGGAGGGCCAATTTGAGACTACCGGGTCTCCCGGTAATTTCGTGTTCCAGCACGTATTCCTCTTCTGCATCATCACAGAGGGAAGTCTCTTCACAAGATCCTAGATTCGAGCTCTTCGAGAGACAAATGGAGAAACGGTCCTTCGAGGAGCGATAGCCACATACGTCAATAGGTGTTCATCCACCCATGTAGCGTCCGTTCTTCGACGTTGCGCTCGTAACGTAGTATCGTAACTCATGCACACTTTCAGCGTTCGGCCGCCAGGACAGACATCGGATGCTTATACTTCATTCTGCACCACCATATCAGCATTTTAGTACGAGGAAATCTAATACACTTGACATACCGCTCTCGCATGATTGGTTGCGTACGGCACCAATAAAGTGTAGTGCATTCATGCGCACCAATTACATCAAACGGATTGCACATCCATTCGTAGTGCGATGCCGCCGTTTTGCAGAGTTTTTTAAATTATAAAGAGAGCGCGTCTGATGCAGAGGCTCGCCGGTCATCGACTACACACCTCTAGCAACAGACATGTCTGTAAGTACTCGTAGTACTCATTCTCATAGTTCCCATCTCATCGCAACACACTGACACGCACCGCTCGTCGTACAGGACAAAGCAACCTGCGCGAACGTTCAAGCCAACGGCGGCACCTGCACCTACCCTGCATGCGGATGCGCCGAGCCTCCGAAGAACAAGTAAATTTGGCGTCGCACATCCATCTACTCTGTCGTCAGAGTAAATCTCCGTTTTGCTGTATCGAAGGAGAGGTTGGTTTTTGATACGCGTCCGCTAGGCATGACTATGGCTTGCAGGCACGATCTGGACCGCCAAGCAGCAGACGACAGAATAGACGCGTATAGGAGCCTTATACATGATGATTTTGGTGTATGCACGCCTGGAATTGAATATAGCTGTGTTGAAGACTGTTCATTGGGCGGGGTTACGTAAGGAACGCGTCGACCCTAACCCCAATTTGAACGAGTTGGCGACGTCACCCGTGCGTCATGCCACACCGCACCTCCCGCGTGCCATATAACCCCATCAACTGCAACTCTCCGTACTTCTCTCGACCTCACGACTTGCTACGACCAACATGAAAATCACATATCGTCTCGTTATTCTCGCCGTCTCGCTCGGCGCCGTTCAGGCGTCCTGGTTTGGCGGGTCGCACAGCAAGAAGGAACCAGGTGAGTGGGCTTACTCGTCGTGAACCTTCCTACTCTTACCATTCTTTGTATCAGAGTACTCGTCCTGGTCTCCTTCTGAGCTAACGTCGTGGCTCGCACACCGCAACATCCCCATTCCAACCACCACTCCAGGGCCATCGCTGGCCGACCTCCAGTCGTTGGTCTCCTCGAACTGGGATAGCGCCGCCTCAGTCGCATCCTCGTGGACAGCGGAACAAACTGGATGGGCGGCAGACCAGGTTGGCGCCGCTCAGCAGGCGTTCCTCGACCGCTACGGCAGCCTCAAGCAAAACGCGTTCGACGCCTGGGACGAGTCGCGTCTGCGCGAATTTCTGCTCGAACAGGGGGTCGTCAACCCGAGTGGGCCACGTGAGCAACTGGCTCTTCTCGCCAAACAGAAGTGGGCGCAGGCGAGCGCGAGCGCATCGAGCGGCATGAGCGATGCTAGCCAGAGAGCGAGCAGCTTGGGCTCAAAGGCGAGCAAGAGTGTGGGCAGCGCGGCCAGCGCGGCGACGGCGGGGGTGGAGCGTGTGCTAGACGACTCGAAGGACTACGTATACTCCACGTGGGATGACAATAAGCTCAGGGACTACCTGGAGAAAGAGGGCGTGCTCGAGACGAAGCAGGAAGCAACGCGGAATCAGTTGCTGCAGTGGATGCGGGACACGTATGCCAAGGCCGCGAACCCAATTTGGGAAGCATGGAGCGATTCGTACATCGTAAGTGAATCGTCTGCTCTTTCGCAAACCCATGGTGATATGTGCTCGTAGCATGAGTGGCTCGTCCAACATGGCATCATCAAGTCTGATGCACAGAAGAAGCGCGATGAATACCTTGCGCACATGAAGCAGTACTATTACGGCCCGCAGGAGACTGTGTTTTCGACATGGAACGAGTCACAGATGAAGCAGTGGCTCGTGGACCATGGCGTCATCAAGAGCAGCGCGCAGATCAATCGTGAGAAGCTTGAGAAGCTACTAGTGTGAGTGCACCATGGTCGTCGCTGCTATGTGCAGAATGCTGATGGATGGTCAGGGACAACTATGTCCATGCACGGGATACTGTCTGGAGTGCATGGAGTGACTCTGACATGAAGGCATGGCTGGTTGAACGCGGCTACATCCGAAGTGACATGCAGAAGACGCGGGATGAGCTGATCAAGATGATGCATGATAAGTCAGTGATTCGTCCTTTTCAAATGTTTGAGAAGGCATTGTGACGATGTTTTCGTCAACAGATACAACGACTACAGTGCAAGGACTGCGCAGTATCTACTGTGGCCTGATGCGCGGTTGCGTGCGTACCTGCGCGAGCATGGCATGTCGGAGGATGCGCTGCCAACGAGCCGACCGGGATTGCTGCAGGAGGTGCGCATTCGCTACGTGCAGGCGACGACGCGTTCCGAAGCGCTGTATGAAAAGGTGCGGGATGCCATTAGTGGCGGCGTTGAGGCTGCGGAGGAGCAGCTGGGCAAGGTGCGTGCATCATCGTTAAACAAGTTTGAACGTGTGGGGGTACTGACGAGTGGTGCTCAGGTATTGGATATCCTGACAGGTGGCGCAGAGAGCGTGAAGGATAAGACTGGTGCGGGGATGCAGGTGGGAGGTGAGAAATTGCAAAGCGCTGGTGAGAAAGTGCAGAAGATGGAGCTATGAATGTGTTCCCTGTACAATCTCGAAGGTGGCCGCTGCATGTTGACACCTCGGGTGAATATTTTTGGCTGGGCCGAGTGGTGGTCGTGTTTCCCTCTTACATGTAGTTCGTAGTGTAGTTTGTAAGTGTACAGTCTAGCATCAAATACGGACATGTTTGGTGAGATGGCGTTTGGAGCAGTTTTGGAATGGTTTCTGTAGTAGCGTGCACATGAGTTTCTGATCTCACATTTGATGAGGGCTTCTGAGTCGATTAGCAGACATTTCGCTGCAATTTCTTGCTGGTGGTTTCTGTCCTGCGTCAAGCATCAAAAGAATGAAGACGGTTACGATTCTCAGAGCGTACAAATTGAAAGCGAGGCTTGTAGGGTACGTGACGAGAGGTGACGAGATACTATCTGATGAAACTTTTTGCCTTTTGAGTTCCTATGGCCTGTAAAATCCTCAAATTGACTCTCGAGCTATTGAAATGTATAGCTATACTCCTAATGTATGTTCTCAATTTTTCATGCTGCAGTGTTCATGATACCGGAAGGCAACAAGGACTGCAACAGCAATGCAACCATTCTCCGAGGTGATGTCACGCAATCAGTCACTTTGCCGGCATGCCGTATTTCGCATTCCGCCCGGCATGCTGATCCGACGAGACGAGTCTGAATTGTGGCGCGCGAGCGTCGGCAACAGCGCTGCCGCAAGATGGCGTCTGGCGGAGTTCAGATCCGGCGATCCTCTTTGGCTGTTCTCTTCTCGGAAAATTTAGGATATCTTTTTTGACCTTATATCAAACTAATATTAACTCATCAAAGGTATCGGATATGAACTGTAGTGAGCCGAACTGCAGTTATCTCGCATTTTGAGTATGCAGGCCATGATCTGCCTGTTAATTGTCCATTCTTTGACTGAAGAACACAGAACTCAGTAGACATAGTCATTATGGTTACAGTCATATACAGTGAATGTCGAAGGAATAGTATATTCCTGATGATTTCATATGATTGTCACAGTGATGAGACGTGTAGGAATGTCATGGAGATCATTGAACACCATAGAAACTGATGGTAACTGTAGAAGGCAGTAGTTTCTAGAACAATCTAGCGCAGTCTTAGACCTGTTCCGGAACACTAAGGAACGGTTTCATCTGTTGCTATAATTAGAAGACCAATCATATATTCTGTAGGAATTGTACAATGAGGACCATTATTAATCCCATTGGACAGTACATGTAGCCACAGGTCATGTGTTAGATACTGTCATATTACTCATCTATGTAAGTATTCAGTGGCTGTAGATACCAGAGGTCTCAGACCAGTACACAGGGTCCTATCCCAGATGTATATATACCAGGTAGCTACAGCGCAATAGAACAAGAACCATGTTGAAGTTGCACTAGCTGGGTAAAGAAGATAAGACTCTGAAAGAGACTTCTTAGAGCAGCGGGGCTCATAACCTGTTGGACTAACAGGTTATGAGCCTCACTGCTCTAAGAAGTCTCTTATCTCCTCTACCCAGCTTTTTATGGGGTGAGGAAAGCTCTGGAGAATGTGAATTGGTTACTGTCGCAGTTGCACAGTACGAGATCCGATCGATCATCGACGCGTTTCGGAGCTGAAAATGCTTATGTAACTGCGAAAGTGCATCTTACAGTGTCAGCCTGTCAGGTGGATTTATGAAACAGAGTATGTGGTAAATACTGTCCACTCTCAGTCTGCACGATGGTACTCGACGGGCCTTATCAATGCTGGTGACGAATTTCTCAAGCACAAGGTTCAAATGTTATCCTCAACTGCTTCCCCATATGAAGCTCAATTTGAATTTGCCCTTCTTCAAGGGCTCCTAAACACCGCTCGTGTTTGCGATAGGGATACTGTGACCTGTCGCTGCGGCGCTGAAGAGCGGTTAACTCTCTGGTTACGTAAAGGATGTCCCTGGAGGATGGTGAACTCTCTCGGCGGAGGAAACGGCGTGGTGCCTCACTACTCTGGCACGACGCTGGATGCGCAGGTACGTTATGCCGCTGGTACCAGGGAACTTCTCGAAAACTGCTTGATTGGTAGGCCGAAAGACCGAGTCCCAGCACGTCATTGTCGGCCTCGGAAAGTACGAAACAAAGGCATACGGTCAACGCTGAGTATCTACGGCCAAGGCGACCAGGGGAGTTAGTCATTGCGCAATCGATACCACCTGTGACGACCTGTCTTGTTCGCTTCTTCTGGTATGCGGTACTTATATGGATGGTTAACAAATTGTGACCCGCTCATGTGCTCGAACCATTGATGTCGACAGACGCACCGGCGTTGGTTTGATGATGTCCGAGACAGCGTGAGGTATGACTCTCACTACTATCATGCCGCTACTCAAGATAGTGCATCGCACACTCTACAGTGGGACCCGGGTGGCCAGCTTAGCCGGAACATCCGTTGTCCACACGATGGTCAAGGCTCGTACGGATGTGATAGCGGTCACTTGGATAACGCCAATATGTACAGAATCAATGTTTATCACTACCGTGGGATATGTGAGGGGACCTACATATTCTCGCACGATTTTATGTGACAAGAAAGTCAGGCATCCCAAGAAAGACGACTCGAAAGATGTTCAAGCTCCAAGTTACTGATTGAATGAATCCACGATTGCCCAAGCACGGCTTCTACAGCACTAATGGCCTCATAGGGTCACCATATTCCAGCTCCTTATCCACCAGTCAACGTCTTCGAACCTTGTCAAGTTGTAGCTCTGGGCCGCCGGACTAATATAGGACAGACACACGAACCGGTCCAGATGCAGCCTATAGAGAATCGCGTCAGCGTTGGCTTCGAGCGAAGATAATAGGAAAGCGAGCACACGCGCGAGGATCGTACAGTAATTCGCACACGCGTGTCACGATGGAATGGAATGACCCTCCTTTTTTGTTACCTCGAATGCTTCTCTGCTGCCAACTGCTGACCTCAAGATGCAGAGCAGATAACAAACCCCAAGACATTGCTCACCGAACGTAGGCTTGGACGTCATGTTCTCTGAAGAAACGGAAACCGATAGAAACAGGATGATCGCACAGCGAACATAGGTATGACGGAATCGGAAAGTGGCTAGACGGAAATCAAAGCATGATGTCCTCTGCCATCCAGAAGTGATTTCGCAAGGAAGCATCCGTGATGAGGTGATAACCAGCTCCGAGCATATTGACGCCGATATGCTACGCAATATATAAGGGAGGTGGAGGGAGGTGGCATTTATGTGCTCTTCCTCCATGGCTCTTATGGCCAGCGCTCCGTCAGTGCAGAAGGCGAAGCAATTGCGGTCCCTTGTGCGGCTCCTTGCCAATACAGCAGAGGTGGTCATCAAGGAATGGGAGATTGAGGAACAGACCCCTCCAGCAGAACGATCACATCTGCCGTCGCCTACGTTGTTTGAGGCGCGCCGCACTTTCATCGGGGCATATGGCATGGGCATCGACCTTGTACACGATCCCGTCGTCCGGATGACCGAAGTGATAAACTCCTACTTCAATTCGCGAGCTTTGCGTATTGCTGCAGAATCACGGATCGCCGATGTCCTGGACGGCGCCGATCCGGAAGAAGGCATCTCAATCCAAGATATCAGTCGACAGGTTGGTATCGATGCGCAGAGTCTAGGTATGTTTTCTGCTCGTGTAAACCTTCATGCTTCTGATTGAAGAGGAAGGGCGCGTCCTACGCTGTCTTTGCACCATCCACATCTTCGCCGAGGTGAAGGATAACTATTATGTGAACAATGCAGCCAGCCAACGTCTTGTCCGCAACGAGCCCTTGAGGTGCTGGTTGTTGATGCAGTGAGCCTCATAATTTTGCTGTCTCCCGATCTGTCTCGCTAAGATTTCTCGTGACCAGGTGCACGGAGGTATATACGGCCTCGGATAAATTGCCAACAGTCCTATACGGTTCGTTCGACAAGCCTTCACGAAAATCCGCTTTCCAGGAGGCCTATGCGACAGATAAAGACTTCTGGGAATGGCTTGAGCAGATGGTCGAACTTCCAGACGGAGCCGTCGCCCCTCGGCCAGAGCGAGAGATATGGAGAACTGGCATATGGGAGTTTGGCGCAGGGCCTGTTTCGGCCCCTGCGGTGTGCGATGGTGAGTCTGCATTTCAACGTTTCCGATGCATTCTCAAAGGACGTCACTAGACTTTCCTTGGAAATCACTTGGATCGAGCGTGGTTGTCGACGTCGGAGCGGGTATCGGTACATTGAACCATTCCGACTCGTATTCTGCCAAATTACTGAAACAGCACTATGATGTCCTAGGTGGAATGAGCATGGAGTTAGCGAAGCGGTACCCATTGTTAAGATTTATCGTTCAAGACCGCGCAATGGTCATTCAAGAAGCTGCGGCTGTCTGGCAGAAGGAACTTCCGGAAGCGTTGTCATCAGGGTGAGCAGAACTTGTCACCCACAACTTCTTCAATGAACAACCGACGAAAGGCGCAGATGTGTATCTGCTACGCCACATACTGTATGTATACCCATCGTGCCCATTTTAAGCATACTAATCCTCAACCTACTAATCGGCGGCAGTCACGATTGGGAAGATGATGTCTGTGTCACAATTCTCTCGCTTCTTCGCAAGGCAATGGGCCTCCACTCGCGCATCCTGATAGCAGGCAATGTCATGCAAACCACAGTGGACTCCAGCTACCTGAAGTCAGCGCCGTCGCCGCTGCCAGCGAATTACGGATATGGAAATTCGTTCGCGAACATGCACGACTTGTACATGTTCACAATGGTTAAGGGAGGAGAGCGCACCGTAGAGGAGTTTAGCATACTAGCGGCGCGGTCAGGATTACAAATGACGAAGGTATACGAGTGTCGCGGGCTGAGCTCTATTACGGAGATGAGAAGAGATGATTATGCGGAGTAGTTTCAAGATTGTTTGAACTTGGTATCGTAGGCAATTGGTGTATATAAGCTGAGTGTCACATGCATTTGGAAATAAAGGGCGAGGCCCCGAACCGTCTTTTGCTGCCCGAATGTCGCTTACCTGCTAAGTTGAAAGGCAGCTGGAGCCTAAATCGCTCGTATTAAACATGATTCTGAACATTTAGTAGATACAAGTAAAGCAAGTAAAGGTGTGTATTGGGGTGGGGGGGTTTGCATGGGGCTGCAAGGCCACTATGCTGTGTGCCAGTGCGTTCGGTGTGCAGATTGAAAAGATAGCACTAAATGTCGAACAGAGCGGCGTCCAGGCGAGACTGTCAATCCAAATGCCTTACTGAGGTCCGGAGAGTCAATGAATTACGACAGTCCACTACAAATTATATGATGAACATATCCAAGTGCTATGGTTATTAGAGCAGTTCTAACTTAGTTTGAGTCTATAAAGTGATCTTGTGCAGCTTGCATACTACAGCAGCGCGCGGTGAGTCGCATCCCTTCCCGCCTTTAACAAATTCGACACCTCGCTCCCACCCGTCCCTCGAGCAACGCGAAATGTGCGCTGCGGTGGGCCGCCTGCTTGCCCTCTGATGTCGTTCGCACGCGTTGCATGCGCCTGGGTGACGATATATCTGGTTACGATGCGTATGTGGAGGTCTCGAAGCCGCTTGAGCGCCATCACCGCAGCGTTGTACGGCACGACCAGCTCGGGGCTCCTCTGAGCTGCCTCGCGCACCGACGGAATCGTCTTGAGGTAGTCTTGATGTGGGCCCGGCATGAACCTCCGCATCCGCTCCATAAATTCTCGGTCGGCACGAAGGTTCGCCGGGGAGGGAGCGGGCGTGCGGTCCGTGTCCTCGAGCTTGTGGTCCACGTCGAGGAAGATGTCGAGCGCATGCATGACGGAGCTCTGGCCTGCGGAAGGTCCGCCGAGGTCCGCGTTGGCTGTGGCGGGTACCCCGTCTAGCACCCACTCATGATGAATGGGACCTCGTGAGCTTGAGCCCGACCACCATGGGCGGACAGCAGAGAAGAATGTGTGCGGGTCGATTAGGGCGCGCAGTGAACGGAAAATATCGGATAGTTCGTCGATAACGTTCGCTAGGCGCATGAGACCGTTCCCGACGAGGCCGATCGCGTATAAGTTCATGTTGAAGAAATCGCAGGATATGTTGTTTGTGAAATCCTCGATGACATGGAGCACCTCGACGCCCCTCAGCTCGATGGCCGCAGAGCCGAGATAAAAATTCTGCTCAGCGTCCGTGCCGGAGAAAGTGTGCTCTACACGTATATTATCCGCCGAGAGCGGCTGCTGTGGGTCGGAGAGTTGTCAGTTCCACAGCACTGTGTCTGCGAAGGTGAGTGCAGGCGCCATCCGAAGGTGACGCGAGATCTCGACGAGAGGCACTGAGATGGATTTTGGGATAAGGATAGCATGGTCGGAAGGTGCACGTGAATGTGCGTAGAAATGCGTGATGCTTGCGAGAACCATGTGCGCCCTCTGTAGCAGGCGAATATCATCCGCTAGTTCATCGACACTGATTATAGGCCACTGCAGCAGAATTCAGTTGGTGAAAATATGTATATATGAATCAATACACTCACTGCCGAGACAGCATCTCTCCAGGATGCTCCAACAGTTCGTCTGAAGGTGCCATCCTCGCTTGGGTCATCATTGAGGGCGAGTGCTTGGCTGGCCATCTGGGAAAATGCCTCCCAGAGTGCGAAACGTTGAGGGAGCCTGGGGAGAGGTTTTGGAGGGAAAAAGCCACTGAATGGGTCGATATCGAAACCCGTGAGGTTCGGTTGGTGTTCTTCAAGTTCGTCCACGCATTCCATGGCAAAAAAGATGTCGGCTCGAAGTATGTCTGTCGCTATGAGTGAGCAGGAAGTGATTGCAAGAACTGAAGTGAGCTGCGCACCCTTTCGAGGACGATTGCATGCTTTTTATAATGGCGATTCTTTTCAAGTATCTTGGCGCCGGTATACGATCTAGGATCGAATAAGATCGACTTCGCTGTATGAAGAAGATCAAGACCGTCAGCAGAAGCAGTATAGGCGCACTTAGTAACCGTTACCGTATGAAGTCGGACCGAGCACACAGCACGAGCGACCATAAGTAATTCGGCGCCGACATAACGGTAGACGTCACCCTTATGCGCACGCTGGGTGTTGCGCCAAATATTTGTATCCATTCAAATTTCATTGTAAGGTCCGGCGTGAGAGTCATTGGCTTCCAATACAGTAGCACATGTTTGTCAGTATTGACTTGGCTCTCGACGTCCGCTGCCAGCTTTGAAGAAGGATTATTCATCAAACGGGAACGCAATGTCATACAGGGACAATGGACCTTGAGAGCATAGTCACAACGTGGTTTCCGCAGCCAGCCAAGAAACTGATGCCTCCTTGTCAGCAAACTTGAAGAGGAAATTTATGCTACAGCGACGCGGATCTAAAGAAACGTCACTCATTGCACGGGGCGCCTTTAGCAGGCTTGTCGCAAGTTGTGATGACTCCAGGCAATCCAGTGCACTTTGAACTGCAAGCATATATGGCCTGATCAGTATGAGAATGAAACAGAGATGAGGATCGCGACTCTTGTGGGCCCACCACTTTCCAGGTGTCAGACTTCGTTCTGATAACACTCTTGCCGGCGTGCACATCGGCAACATAGCAATCTCCAGAAGCTCGATATCATGGTCAGAACTCGAAGAAGATCCTGAAAATCCTGTTACGGAGCAATGCGACCGGGCGAGCTCGCCAAGCCAGAGTCGATAATGTGGACATCGCTCGTGCTCCTAATAGTAAACTGCCGTAAGAACGCGCAAGTACAAGGCGAGACAACGACGGAGACGATCAACTGCTTTCAAAGAGATGTCGAGTATATATACCATATGCGCATCTGAATGCCTGGAAAAATGTTCGCTGCCACTGTTTGAGGAGGTTCTATTGACGTTTGAATGTCCCACAGCGACTAGCTCCACTTCAAGCCAGCGGTACGTCACTCTATGCGCATTGCACATGATGTATTGATGCGTTGACACTGGAAGTTCCCGCGGTCAAGCGCTCAAATAAGAGCGGCCGTTTCAGCGTCCGCGTGTACATGTACGAGCATGTACGAGTCCTAGAACCTGCGATCGCAGCTCGTTCCTCACGACCGCCTCCCTGATGGTCAGCGTCATCGCCGCAGTCGCGATGTATCGTCTCATCCTCGCAGCACTCGCAGCGTTGGGGCTCAAGGCAGAAAGCACGAGCCCTGCCGAGCCCAGCTTTCAATTGCTCCATCGCAAGACACTCGGCTTCGGGCCACTTCTTTCCCATGCAGCGTATCACACGGAATCGTTTCACCCTTCGAGCAGCATCTCCGAGTCTGCCAACGAACCATTCGCCGTCGCCGAACGGTTTGTTCGCGAGCTGACCAGAGACGCTGACCCCCTCACTTCCTTCTTCATCCGCAATGACTCTTACACCGATAGGACTACCGACATCACACACGTCTATGTCTCCCAGCATGTCGATGGCAGCGAGATTCTCAACGGTCATATCAGTGTCAACGTTAAGGATGGCATAATCCTATCCTACAGCGACTCAGTAGGTCCACAAAGTGTTCTGGCCACATATTTGTGCTCAATCCTGCGCAGATCTTCCGCGGATACCTCCAGGAATCATTTCTGATGACGTTCGTGGAGCGTGCACCCGACGTGCACTCTGAGCACTGCACCAACCTATTGGCTGCGCTCAAGCGGAACGAGGAACGCTTCCAAATCCAGAACGGCCAGTTTTCCTTACGAAGCACCGACTTCCCTTTGAGTGAGACTCTCGCGTCTCAGCGCCGTCTATATGAGTGGAACTGTGCTCATGTGGACACACCGTTCCTCATGGCAGAGAAACCTGCCTTTGCAGCGCAGCAGGACAGGGAATGGCGCGAGCCTGAGCCTGCACTCTTGCAATTCATGATCGCTGTGACATCTAATGACACGCTCGCACAACAGCTCATTGATGACCCCGGTGCGCATCTGAGGAGCATGGCAACAGCCTGGGAGAGACACCGCGTCAATGGTCATTACTTCCCTGTGGCGATTGTCGACAATGTGCCCGATGCCGTAAAACCGGTGAGAGCGAAGCTCGCATATATGCAGGTCCCGAGGAGTGGCTCTACGGTGCTTGAGCTTGTCTGGCAGGTGAGTATATGCGCATCCACCTGTGCCATATGCTTATGAATGTTGACTAGTTTGAAGTTGAAATGCAACACAACTGGTATGAAGCCACGGTATCCGCGGACCTGCCCCATCGCATAATTTCAGTCGCTGATTGGGTCTCCGACTCTCCGATACCACTCGCACCCGTATCTAAGAGGCACGCCAGCTACAACGTCTTCAAATGGGGCATAAACGATCCGTCTCTCGGGAAGCGCACGATGGAGAAGGAGCATTTTGACAGGGCCGCGAGCCCGATGGGATGGCACTCGCTTCCGTACGCGAATGATCCGATATCTGTTCGTGACCACGTCCATTCAGGCCCTCATGGCGAGAAGTGGCGGAATACGACGACGACGTGGGGAAACAACGTCTTTGCACATGAGAAATGGGACAGGCAGAGGGCGGACTGGGAAAGTAGCTACCGCCCGGATGCCGGCAAGTCGCTTGTGTTTGATTGGGTTTACAATCCGCGCCCGACGGAGCGCAAAGACTTGCTTGACGAAGCGAGGCGCTTGGTGAATGTGTCGGTGACGCAGCTGTTCTATACGAGCAACATGGTGCATGACTTGTACTACCGGTACGGATTTGATGAGGCTGCGGGAAACTTCCAACAGTACAACTTTGGTAATGGCGGGCAGGAGAACGACGCGATAATCGCAAACGCGCAGGACAGTACGACCTACAACAATGGTGAGCTCAGAATGATTGATGTTTACGATGTCCTCTCCTTGTTGAGTGAATCTTCCTTGTTCAGCGCAATTCTGGACTCCTCCCGATGGCCAGAACGGAAGATGCGACATGTACCTGTTCAGCACGGCAAACCCATATCGCGACGCAGCGCTGGACGCTGGGCTTGTCATCCACGAGTTGACCCATGGGCTGAGCACGCGTCTAACAGGGGGACCAGGCAAGTCGGACTGCTTGGCGTACAGCGAGTCGAAGGGCATGGGCGAGGGTTGGGGCGGTACGTAAAAGATGCCATCATGCATTTGTCGATACTTGACGTGGGAACCCTCGCAGACTTTTTGGCCACTACGATTAGGAGCACTCGCGAATACTCGGACTACCCTATAGGCGCATGGGCTCAGAATCGAACTTATGGAATGCGGGACTACCCATACTCCATTGTGAGCTGATTGATTGACTTGCGTGAGTCAATCGCTTACCGTGTGTTCATGCCCGACATGTTGGCATCGCAGGATAAGGATGTCAACCCTTTGACATATGAGTCCGTTGATGTGGCGTGGGGAGCGCACGCCATCGGCGAGGTCTGGGCGGAAATGCTGTGGGTAGTGTCCAACCGCTTGATCAAGAAACACGGCTTCGCCGACTCGCTCTTCCCGCCAGAGCCGCTGATTGATGGTATAGTGCCAGAAGGCGACTTCTATCGTACTCTGCCGTCTACGGAAAACGGAGTGCGAAGACCGCCGATTCCGAAGCATGGTAACTCGCTCATGGTGCAGTAAGTAGCCTCCGGTATCGCTCTGGAGCAACATTGACGAGCTGACGAGAAATGTCGGACGTACAGGCTCGTGCTCAACGCTATGAAACTCCAGCCTTGTCGCCCGACCTTCTTTCAGGCGCGTGACGCGATCATACAGGCGGACGCGATCTTGACAGGCGAAGAGAACTACTGCGATATTTGGGCGGGCTTTGCGGAGTGTGGACTGGGTCCGAATGCTAAGGTCGAGGGAGAGACGCCGTGGGGTGGAGGTGATAGGACGGATGTGAGTGGCTAATTAACGTCTTCTGCGCCAAGATAGCTGAGCGTTAGTGGCATAGGACTTCACTGTGCCTGCAAGGTGCAAGTCGATTGGCATCTGAACCGATTCCGAACAGTTGGAAGATGGACATTTGCAGGAAGGAAGACTCGTGTATCTCTGCAACTAGATTATCTCACTTTGCTTCTGTATGATTAGTTCTGGGTACAGTGTGACACATTAGTGTAAAGTATGCATTTATACCCATGGGACTCCCACCGCGGACATCGACAGTGTAAAAGGGACGAAAGAGATGGTGCTCGAGTTTATCAGGCAGATTTCTGAGCACAAGGTTTCAGCTCACAAACGGGACAGTCAATGCGTCTTCGTCTCCTGCTCAGGCTGCATTTGCATCGTGATTGAGAGGGTTGTAAGAGGGAGAAGATATGGAGGGGCGGGTCGGAACGGCTTCGGCAGGAAATGACCGTCCCCTGTGCGAGGTTCTGCTCCCCAGGCCTTCAAAGATATTCGTTTCTCGGAGTAGATAATTAGACTCTGCTGCGCACTTCCGTACAGTTTTGCTCTGGAGGCTTGAGCTTGATGTATTGATGGATCATGCAGCTAGAACCATCTTCCATGCTTGATGTTGAATGTGGGACACTGCACAGTCTCAATCACTAATCGCCCCGATCATTTATTATCTAGCCCCCCGTAAGTCTAGATCTCCAAAATTGTATTCGCACTGAGATAACATAGCTGAACCTGGACGGCGCGTGTTCCTCTACATTTTGCTTAATCCCCTCTCTTTGGCTTTCTTATATCGACCAGATCTTTCATCTTAGAGGTACAAGTTGTTGACGACGGTCAGCTGACGACTTCCACGATTGTTTCTGCCGCTGCCAACCCATCTCGCCGTGGCTTTCTAGTTTCGCATTGTTCGTTTGACCCGGAGCTATCATCGGAGCAGGGGATAACAAGATATAATATTGCTTGACTGTGCTGTCTGCATTCCTGCTTGAAACAATGTCTGTCACGCTGCGTCTCCCACCCGCCCTTCTCGACCTCACTTTGCTCCGTGCCTCTCCGCGCCTCAGTGCGCTCTCTGTCGCGTCTAGTTCTGTCACCTCTAGACATGCGTGCAATAGGTACAGTCACGGAGCTGCTATGGTAGCGCAAGCTCCTGCTCAGGACTACCTTGGTCACTTTATGCAGCGCGGTGGTCGGTCGCTAAGTGCACAGTGAGTACACCTCTTTTGCACTCCCCTGCGGTAGATCAAATTGCTTGCAGACGGAGACGAAAGGAAAAAGAAGCGGATCGTGGTTCCCTCGTACCTATGGAGGAGAATGAGGGTATGGGAACCCTTACGGAGTTGGAGGAGCGGGTGAAGGCCTTGCAGCAGACGGCGGCTTCGTCCGAGGTGTGCCAGTCATCGATTCATGGCATGTTATTCACTCACGCGTACTCATTTCATGCAGTTGCTCAACAGCTCGTTGACTTACTCTGAAGATGACCTGCTGAGAATCTACGAGGCTCTCCTGGCCATTCCGGCTTCTGAGACTCCTGCCGCCTCCGTTCCGCGGGAGAAAGATGACACAGAACTTGTCGAGGCTGTTGCACATCGGTTACTGGAGCCTTCGGGTCTTGCATCAGCTTCTTCCGCACCGTCGCGACAAATCCATCATGCCATCGTTGGTCGCTTACAACAAATTATGTCAGAGATCGATTCCTTCCAGTCATCAATGTTCAAGGAAAAACTAAAAGAGGGTGAAGGCGTGGAGCAAGTCAAGGAGTTCCCGACTAGTCTCATTACTAACAAGGAGTGGTCAGCACTGGCACGTACATGTGTATGTTAGATGGCTACTTATCACAATGTGCGAAATTGCTGAGTGTGTTCTCTAGATTAGTGCAAAAGATTACGCCACTGCCGAGCTCGTTCTCAATTTGATGAAGGTTCGTCACCAACGTTGCTGCATCTGGTCCTTCAGCTCATCAAAATTGCAGCGATCCGGTAGTCTCAATATGGAAGAGTCGATTAACGACCTGCTCGCCGCGTACGCTTCCGAAGGTAATGTGTCAGGCACAGAGCGTGTCCTGCATGTTCACGTGCCCGCGCCCACCGAGTTGCAACGCGATCTCCACGTCAAGTCACATATCAAGGCTACATCGCAATATGAGATGCCTGATAATGCTTTACGGATCCTGCACGCATGCGAACAGCTAGGCACACCTGCACCTCAAAAATCATACACTCGTACTATCACGGCTCTGCTTTCCATGCGCCGTGACGGTGCACAGGGCCGCGCGCAGGCATGGGACCTGTTCGCGCATATGCGCTACGTTGCTCATCCCCAGCCGGACGTCGCGCTCTACACTCTCATGCTCCGTGCCTGCTCGCACCCATCCGCACCCGTCGAGCCTGAGCGCGCGCTGGACCTCTTCACAGAAATGACAGTCGATCGCAGTCTCGCGCCGACGCAGCGCGCATACACGGCCGCGATGTATGCGTTCGCGCGCAGCGGAGAAGAGCGCTACGTGCACCAGGCGTTCCGACTCGCGAGGGAAATGCTCGATGCAAATCGCGACGCACATGGGCGGAGCGCATTCGGTCCCAACCGAGGCTTGTTCATTGCCCTGCTAGAGGGCGCGAAGCGCATCAAGGATCTTGCACGGGCGCGATGGATCCTAGCAGAGATGGTGAAGCAGACTTTACAAGCTGATCGAGACCTAGAGGCAGAGGGAGGGATGAAGGAGCAGGATGCACTGCTGACGGAAACGGTGATGCACAATATTTTCCAAGCCTATGCTTCGTATGAAGTACCCTTCAAGCGCTCTGCGACCCGGATTGTGGACGATGCGCCTGATCAGATAGCTCAAAAAGAATCTCAGACGTCAGTACAAGACAAAAACCTCACAAGTTCGGGGGTAATGGGGAACCCTGATATACAGGAGGACTTCGAAAACGCAGGACTGACTGACGTCACTCACACTTCAAAATTCTCCCACATTCCACCTCAGTCGAAGGGAGAAATAGTTGCGGAAGCGAAGATTCTTTTCGATCGCATAGTCGCAGACGGCATCGCTCCAATGGACGAACAAGAGGGAACCTGGAGCCCCTTCCGATACGTCCGCCTCACCTCTCGCCTCCTCAACGACTACCTCTCTGTGTATTATGCCCATGCGCCTTTCGATACGTGGAGCGCTGTGTATCGTGATCTTTTCGACCGCATGGGCATATCGCGGGATGCGAGAACGTACGTTGATGCGCTCGAGCGCTGCTCGGTTGCATCCAAGGCCGATCGCACCGTCGCACTTCGGTTCGCTGAGGAGGTATGGGGCGCGTGGCAGGGCATCGAGGAGGCTTGGCGTCTGAGATTCGATCGTGACGATGCTAATGAGGTCATCGAAACAGTCAATGCGCGTTGGGTTGAGCGGGCGAACACAGCTATGATCCAGTTGCTCAGTCTGTGAGTATCCTCGCTGGAGTAATCGTGCATCCGCTGACGAGCTTAATTCGCAGCACCCGTGAACACACTCGTGCTCTAGAGGTTGTAAGGGTCTTCGCAGAACGGTATCCTCCATCAGCACTGCTGAAGACTCCTTCGCAAAATTCCTTGCGCTCGACGCGTGTTCAGCTGGAGGGTGCTAAGCCACTTGTGCGACTCTATCACCCTACCGATGTGCCGGACGATAACGTTCCGCCGCTTCTCACCTTTACCGAGCTTGAACTTCTCAAGCATCGTCTTGTTGCAGCTGGCGACCGCTCAGGTATCGACTATATTAATTGGCTCTGCAAGTCATACGAGGGCTCTCTTAGGCGGAGAAGAGACGCGATGGTGTCCGCAAAGTCGCTAAAAGCTAGAAAGAAAAGAGATTGAGTTAGTCTGTTGCATACCCGGCTTGTTTACCGCATTTACCGTCGTATTGGATGCATTCTACCGGTCAATACATTTTCAATACCCTGCAGCAAGTCCGCTGCCGTTGCGCTTCCTGACTGGTCGAAGGTCGGACTGGCTGTGGTTTTAGGCGGGGAGCTGTACACGGCTGGACTATGGGTTGAACGTGAGATGGAGAATAGTATGTGCTGGGAAGATGAAAGAGCATCGTTGATCAGCCCGCAAGCTTCCGGGCGGGGCACATTGGCAAGATGAGTTTGTTCACGTTCATACTGATGCACTCAAAACGGACTAGGAGCGTGCAGTTCACGAGCCTCACTCTCCCCTGGGCGGAAAGGTCCTCGACTATAGAACGAGAACAGACCCCACAATGGTCCGATTTGCGCCCGACATCTCTAGACCGGTGCAAACGCTCGTGGCTGATTCAGGACAAGCTCCATACCCTCATCGTCATCGTAACCGATCTGATTCTATCTGTTGAGCGCAGCAGAGTGTCTGGCTTTGGTAAAAAGCAGGCGTAATTGCACCCGTGCTCTCAGCCATCCATTGGATGCTACCTGAGTTGCCTATTCCGTTGGGAGGACCTCGCGGGGATTGCTTGGTGCGCTGGATTTCAATAAAAGCCATTTGATCATTTCGGTGAAACGCACGATAGCGGCACGCCCATGAGCCACATCACAGGTGATCGCAGTTTCGTAGGCGGTGTTGGAGCAGGGGGGACACTCACGTATACGATTGCGAGACCCACGACATGATGCAGGCCGTGGATGATCCAGAGTCGTCAGCCCGACTAATAATGGTCGTACTTTATGTGCACTATCGGGGCTTCCGCTCGTTTCGAGATAAGCTCAAGGGGCTTTGGACACTCGGGCTGTTCATAGACGAGCTGAATATATCTATCTAGTACCATTTGGAGTCACCTCATGTTCGCCATGATACTCGCGTCCACGGCGTGACCGGACGAGACTAGGCGGAGGGTGCTCTGGAGTATGCATGCGTACAAGGAGCACCGCGACAGCACGCGAGTCCTCTGCAATATTCGCATTTGCACGGTTGCCGGCGGCGTTACGGAATCCTCGCGCGCCCCATCGTTCGTGGCACGACGTACGTCACACTTCTCGTAACCTCGCAATTTGTATTTGAACGGAGCGCTTGATGATGAGGATCGATTCCTCGAGGTCTCACTGGAACGCTCAAGGTCTATTGTTAATATCAATCAGAGTAATTATCACATTTCTGACTACTTCTGAGCAGAACGTGGGCGTTTAAACGTTTAACAGCTTTCTCCTTCAGATTTTTCCCTGCGTCAAGCGGGCTCAGTCTTCGCGTTGCATTCCTTTACCGCTCTTCAGGGGAGGTGAAATATGCTCGACGTCGATATGTGGTTGCATAAAGGAGTATGCACAAGGTGTCGTTGTTTGCGTTGGCCAGTCAGTATCCGGTGGTGGAACTGATGATCTGGCTGGTGATGATCGATCTCGTGTATTCCCTTACTATACTCTGCGGCTGACATGTGAAGAAAGGCCACGCAATCTGTTCAGTGCACCGCCATGTTCTTCCACCGACCGAGATCGGAGGTTTCATGGAGTATACGGCATGATCATGCTACGGGTGGCAACATCAAGCCATCTCAAAGATTGATCAAATTCGCACCGCGCCTCGAGCTGCCTCGAGTGATTACTCCACGGCTGTAACTTCGTTCTAGTTTCAAGAGGTTCCAAGCCGCTTTAACTGCATCTGGGCGTTTCGCTGAGAGGAAGTCCGGAGGACAACGAGGCGAGCGTCTTGGAAAGTAGTAAACCGAAATGGAGTGTGGCGCGCAGGACACGATGTGAAGCTCGCATCCAAAAATGCCAAATAAGATGTAATATGCCGCGATGCGCGGGCGAGACACGTCGATGGGGATTCTGGAGTGAAGTTTACTTGACCGATTAGCCCGTCAGTCTGCTTATAATTGAGGCCTGGGACCTGATAGCTGCGATATATGGTAACGCAACGCTGCTCCGGATATGCAGGACAGCGATGGAATTACCATAACGCCACGATTCATAGGCGTTGTCAGAACGTTCCGATGAGAAAGTTCAGAGCTTTCACGGGCCCCTCAGAACTAGTCGCGAAATGAACGCGGCGCCACGACATGACCGAGATGCATATTGATTACGATGACGGTGCCCTAGCGTTCTTTGATTGATTACCATACATTACTAGGGGGTTTCACACCAGGTTCATCGCGTCAACGTCCTGAAAGTAGGTCCACCTGCCATTCAAGGCATCGCAACAAGCATTTGACAAGACCAGGTAGATATTTCGCGCACACGCATGCTTCCCACCTGCGGACTGAGCGTATAGCTCCAAACTGTGAGTCCAAAAGCTTCTACTGATAGAGACTTGCGCAATCCCCTCAGGTTTGGGCCGCCCGTGGACCCGATTTTATTGGACTCCGACGATCTTTCTCACGTTGGCGGATTGAGCAGTAACCCCGTGGGTTTTTGATCCACCACCAGAGTTTCGCTGTAGCCTCGCGGAAGAGTAAACGAGACACGCGTGGTGTATGACTGAGCCGAATTGACTCTGGGAATCAATCGGAGTTTCTTGATCACCATTTCTAGATCAACGGCCCTTCAGCTTGAGCGCACACTCCACCGTTCATTGTACCTTCCCTTCTGGACCATGTCTGTCTCATGCTGACTGGATCGGTGGAGCTTGACAGAGAGCCTATTGTGTGTAGGGACTACACAGTGGCACATCTCGCATACGTCGCTGCATGCACAGGTGATGATATCACTGGTACTAGCGCGTGCATAGTGGCGGAATGGATGTAGTGTTCGTCCGCTTCGGCGCTAAGGCTATCTTGGCGAATGAAAGTGCCACCACCGACATGGGCCGCATCTGATCAGGCCTCAGGTTCCATGGCTACGCCTGACAATACTTGCCCAGGACGTATCTCCCTCTCGTTTTGAGACCAATGTGCCTGGCTGGCGATCGGATCGTGTGCGCTCCATGCCTCAGTGGTTGGGTGGTGGTATTAATCCCGCTAGGTGCGTCTTCTGTTGCGACTGCTCACGCAATACATAGATCGTATGTCAGACGCCGCCATGCACTTTAGCATCGCGTACCTGCTTTGGAGGTCCGAAGTCTCCGGTTCGGCTGCATATCAGCCGATTCACAGAGCGTTCCGTTAGCTCCTGCTTACTATGGCTGTGCAGTCCCGCAGTGGCACCGAGTGCCGGATGCACCGCCTACGAGGCTCTTCTAGCCATAACGGTGCTAAACAGCAGAGCGCAACCACTCTAACGCACGCGGCAATTGAGTTGCATCATGCGCCGGAGTGTCCATGGTCGCGGGGCCTTTGGGCGCAACGCCACCTCAAGAAGTGTTAAATTGCCTGGCCACACGCTCTGCGAACACAACCACTTCGTATCCTTGCACGGTAACCATGGCTTTCAAGCATTTCATCACCCTCTACGACGTCCGGTCGACTCTTGATCCTCCAGCTTGGTCTCCCAACGTGTGGAAAGTCCGGTGAGCAGATCACTTCATCAATACATCGGTCGACGATAGAGCTTGGAGTGCAGATTTATCTTGAATTTCAAGAGACTTCCCTACTGCACCCAGTTCTTGGCTTACCCAGATATTGCCGGTGTGCTCTCCTCCGTCGGTGCACCACCCACGCGCGCGGAGATGCCGCAATATACCGTCCCCGCGATCCTTGACGAAGCAGAGGGAAGTTCTCCCCTTGCCCTCTCGGACTCGTCCCATATTGCCATGCATCTTGATAAGACATATCCCGAACCTTCGATATTTCCCGGTGGCTGTCACCGCGAACAGATGAGATATGCCGCCGCCATTCACAAGCATGTCATGTTACCGATGCTGCACATGGTCGTTCCGAGTACGGTAGACATCCTGGAGGGCCGCGACCTGGACTACTACTTGGCGACGAGAGAGGGATTCCTCGGTGAGATGCTTAGCCTTGCTCATCTCCGGCCGTCGTGCTGAGTCGCCCCATTCACCAGGCATTGCTTTGGAGGATATGTTTCCTCCGCACAAGCAACAAGCCGTGTGGGACGGAATACTGCGCGGCCTCGACGAGCTAGCAGCGCTGATCGATAGCTCGAGAGATCATCGGGCGGGCCCGTGGATGTTCAGTCCTGTCGAGAACCCGAGCTACGCGGACTTCGTACTCGGAGCGATGTTGATCTGGTTCAGAAGGGCGGGTCCACGAGGTTGCTGGGATAGGATCTGCCGTCGCAACGATGGGAAGTGGGAACACTTGCTGCAGATTCTAGAGCCATACATGGAGGTGTTGTAGCGTGATGAGCGGTTTACGGTATCAATATGTCGTTGGTACGTGTCATTATGTCCTCGTAAGCGACCTCGGATACGAACTGACGCCTCGAGCCAGAATATCTCTTCGGAGTCTTTGCCTAATTGTTTTGGTCAACGGGCGTCATTGGGTCGGACCAGTACACCCGCTAAAGTACACGGTAAATTGATAATGCATACGAGCGGTAGCATATGTAAAAACCTGTGAAGATTGCATCATCAGCGGGGTTGTGGTAGCTGTTCCGCCAAAATGAAAGGCTACGTGCGCGAAATTTGTTCACGCGAGCGATAAGCAGTGGTTTTCAAGGAAAACAAACGCATGTGTGCCATGAGGTCTCAGAAATAGAACCTTCGAGTAGTGGTACCGTGAGGCGAGGCAAGGCGAGTTGAGGCGACGCAAGGTGAGTTGGAATTAACTCGCGAGTTCTTTCACGCGGTAGTCACAGGCCTGTGAGAAGTCATTGGCAGAGGCCACCTTCGATGCATTCAGTTGATATAACCCACTTGCCGTTGAGTTGGGACTGACGCGATTCTGTTGGCGGTGAATAAGCCTCCTTGTGGAGACATATAATTACAAGTGGTTCGGCCCGGTATAGGGAAAGACGCGCGTCTAGCATCGCGCTAGCGCTCATTTCATTCGGAGCAGCGTCTGGACAACACGCCACATCATGCGCGCACATCTATGCAGGCATGGGGAACGCACCATGTCAAAACTCGTTTGAAATCGTCAACCCACAACACACCTCGCGAGGCGAGTTGTTTGCGAGGCGAGCTAATTCTCGACAACGCCAGTTACTGGCGAGAGCAAGAAAGCGCACGGGGTTGACGCTTGAAACATCCGACTCATCGTTTGCACGGAAGGCCTATGAAGGTTGAGGTCAGCGGATGAGTAGGAGCTCTCCGCCTTGCACGAGGACATCTCAAAAAGGACACATTACCATTAGACACAAGATAAGGAGTCATTATGAGACTTGCTAGAAGTCTGCATCAGTCCATGGAGCGCTATGCATCGGACATAGAAGCGTCGCGAAATTGTGATCATTCCAACCGCGGTCGTTCATAGGCGACGCTGGGCCTGCCTCACAGCCTTGCCATTTAATTCCCTGGAACGCCACGCACGCTATGCAAAGGAGTTCGAAAAGGTGTGGTTCTGCGATCGGGGGCTCATAATTGCCCAGAGCATGACGCAGACCAAGAATCGATGAAGGAATAAGCTTGAACCAATCTCATGAGGTAACCAGGGCCATTTGAAAGAGATTCATGGCATGGGCAATACTGAGGATCAGGAAGGCTCACCAAATTAAATAGCGAGCGAAGGTTGCTGGCGAAATGGACGCATCACGGAAGACATTTGAGATTTTTATCTATTAAGTACGGAATTGCTTTGAGTCGGCACGGTGATTTTTGCATGCACGAAGGACCGGACGTCCGATGAGGCCCGAGGACAATAGAAGTGCGCAGCATTTTTCCGAGCTTCCAAGCTTTCGGACGAAGACATCGGATCAGACATAAGCAAGACCGTACGTATGCATCTGCGCTGTTATCTAATTGTCCGCGTAAGACAATACACTCAGAGGATATGGAAGAGTGTGTTGAGATGCTAGTGTCGACTCAGTGGGGATTATCGGTGAGAGCAGCGGCTGCCATTTCTTTTGGAACTCAACGCCTAGCGTAGCCCAGTTCCCACGCCATGGATCCTCGTGACATCGTGAAAGACGCTACGAACATATCGGAGACGTAATAAAACATGATGATTCACACACAACAGGAGGATTCTAGCTGATATCTAGAATCCATCATCTGGCACTGAAGGCTCTGAGCTTACCCTTTGAAGGCTTTTGTTTGTGTAAGCACTTTGCCTCTTGGGGACTAATTCGAGCCGTCTGGCTACCATCGGCACGCTTGAGCATGTGGTTATTGTACGTATTTCGGTGGCTTGAACAAAAAAAGAGCAGCTGTTGTAGAACACCTGCTAGGACCAGTGCAGTTCCCCGTGAGGTCTGGATGTCACCTTTCTTTTCGCCTACAGTCTTGAAAGGCAGGTTCAAGTGCAATTTGTCATATGAAGGTCTTTCATATCGCAAAGGGTGATACTTTTTGCTCCTCTATGATTGTATTACGGCGGCCTCTGGTCTTCTTCTGGGGCCGGTAAGGAACGGTGTTCGTGTTGGCGTCGTTGGGTGTTACATGATTGTACCTTCATCTGCGCATTAGTACGCTCCATATGCTTACACCGGATTTCCATGCAGTAGGGTTCCTTCCTCAACGAATTTTCAAAAACAAAAAACCCCGCAAATCGATATATCCGGAGAGCCGGAGAATGACTAACGGCGCTGGACGCAATTCATACCATACCGATCCAGACAGAACTTCGACTGCGTCAGAGTATTGAATGCGCATCTGAATCACGCAACTGCAAGCTGGCTATGAGTTCAACATCAACCTTGCGGAGCATGGAAACGTGCGTTGGCTCTGATCAGTAGGCTTCTCGGGCACAATCAAGTATAACAGGATCGGTCAACAGTATTTCACCGACATCTGCGCTTTCTCTCACGATATCAATGCCCTTTGAGACAGGGAAGTCTCATTCACGCAATGTTCTAGCTCCTTCATTGCGGACTTGAACATACACATCTTCTCGCATGCCGGTCTCGGTCAAAATGTCCGGCATCAGCTTAGCAAATTGTTTTGGTGCCGGTGAGTAGCGGTCGTCGTGGAAAACGTTCTCAAATGAGGCCAGACATGAACTTGATTCCAGGACATCTATTTCGAGCAGTGCTTCCAGATAGGTTGCATGATTGACAGTGGGACATTGTTCGGCCCGCTTAATCGGCGAATGAGTGGCGTAATGCGGTCATGACCTGAATGGTGCGGCTGCTGTCAATTGTTTAGGAACGTGAGGCCTTGAAGCTTTGACTGTTGGGACTCCTCACAACGTGTCATGCTCTCGCACTGTACCGACTGATACTCAACTGCTATTGTCGACGAGGTGCATGGCCAACTCAATCTTCCCCAGCCAGCATGAACAGATGCAATGTGTATCGCCGCCGTTCACAAGCATGTCATGTTACCGATGCACGCGCTGGTTCGAAGTACTACCAGTATCCTGGAGGACCATGGCCTGGGGTGGTTACCTGGCTAGCATCAGGAAAATTTAAAACACCTTGCGGCTCCAGTCCCTCCTTTTCAACGTCTTTACGCCGGTAATGCGCCTGTACAAGTGATTATTCACACAATGCTTTCAACCCGGAGAAAAGGAGCTCCTGAGACTTTCCCAGACTTACAGTAGCCGATAAAAAAGATTAAAAGACGGATTTAAGTTTTCCTGATGCACTGCGAGGGAAGGATTTCTTGGTGAGACGCTTACCTTCGCTCACCACTGATTTGCAGCACTGACTTGCTTCGCTTACGGTCGAAAGATACGTTCCCTGTGCACGAGACTATTACTGGGGCCTCGACGAGCTAGCAACCCTGATCGACAGCTTGACAGATCTGAGTTGCAAGACAGCACCTAGCTGTCCAGCCCTGCCAAAAGCCTAAGCTACGCCGACTTTGTGCCGGGAAAAGTTTGTACTTAGTTCAGGAGCGCAGGTCCACAAAGTTGCCGGCATTGAATACTTCCGCTGTCGCAACGTGGGAACTGGGAGCAACTGCTGCAAAACTTAGAGCCGTATACGCAGCGTAGTTCCAGTAATCTCGGTACCATCACGGCCATTCAGCACAGGTCCGTCAGCAATTCAAACGCACGGCATCTGATCAATCATGAACCCATGAATTCGCACCCGATGTCAAGGGCTCTATGAAGGCAGATACGCGCCATTCCGGTGGAATACACCTCTGTTTGTCGATACATATGGAGCAACGGTACATGCGTTTTCTCGTGATAGACATGTCATTATCGTGCGCGTGCGTGTCGTTATTTTCGGAAGCGCTGTTGAGTGCGGGTGTTGTCCGTTCTCGCGCCAGCTCCGAGACGCGATAGCGTACGAAGAAGTCGGGTTGACCTGACACTTCAGAACGCCGGCGGATACACTGAACTGACCTCCGGAGAGGCCTACGCGATGATAGCCTCCTTCTCTGCGAATTCCCCGGTGAGCATGTCGTCGGAGAGACTGGATTGACTGGTCTGGTCATTCTTGCGCGCATTGAAGCTCGGACCCTTGTAGTGGCGGTGTGCGCTGCAGAATCCTCAATGGAGGGTCCAGAAGAAGATTTCGTGGAGCCTACCCGCAAATATACCACACGCTGCAATCGTTGCGTTACGTGAGCATCAGTCATATGAACCGAAGCAGAAGCATACCTTGAAAGTGCAATAACCCCGACAACAATAACCTGACGGTGGGAATGCAACGCTTTAATCCCATTACGCATGACCAAGAGAGGCATATACACTTACGGACGCGTAGTTCATATTTGTCTTGGTGACAGGAAGCACGGTGGGCATGCTGAAGATGACGCATACGAACAGGGTCCACAGGACGCACAGCGTGTTCGCCGTCCAGCCCAGCATTCCGTCACCCATGTAGAAGGGTCCCGGTGTGAAATGAACTTCGGGATGATTCCGGAAGACACGTCTCCTATAGCAATCATTTGCAGTCAGAGATTCCGGTCGTCAGTGAGATCACCGGATTTTATGCCCACAGGATGATAGGAATGATATATGACGAGTCCAGTGCAATAGCACACGATGCGAAAATCGCATTGGCAGCTACAGTACTAGCAAGGTCGAGAAGCCCCGGGAGGATGCTAACAATTGTCGTCAGCCACACGGCACGAAGGGGCGTCTTCGTCCATGGGGTGATTTGTCCGAAATAGCCGCCATCAGGAAGACCTTCACAAAAGTTTCAACATGAAGTCAGTAAGCGCAGCAGAGAACTCGAGCCGGGACACCGTCATTTGTTACGCACCATGGTCGCGGCTGAATGCGTAGACCGTCCTGGAGCACGCCTGCAGCGCCGTCTGGCACACGAAGAAGGCTGTAAGGCATACGAATGACTAGATCCGGGTGAGGCAGGCGGTAGCAATGGATAACGGCAACGCGTACCCAGAGGAACAAGGCACCAGGCTTGCCGATGCGGAGCGCCATGATCTACGAGACATATGCTCTCGGTCAGCAGGTGGGAGACATATGGCGGTTGGGTGGAGGCGTACCTCGAGGAATGCAGAACCAGACGCTCCTGGAAGATTTTCTCTATCGCAACCATCGACATGTCAGTATCGTAACCTAGGCCTATGTGAATGCACTGACAACGGCCCAGAGCATAGCACGACAACGATGTTAAGGATCCATCCGATCAGACCAGTGCCGATAACTGGTAGAGTAGCAAAAGCAAAATGTTACGATCGTGGCAAAGGCAGGATGGCACTGAGGACGAACCTGCAATGAAAATAGCAGATGGGGCTATCACAAGCCAAGGAAGGTCAGCGGAAGAGCCATCGGGAGACGTGTCGGCCGCACACACCTGCATATGCTGCACGTCTCACTTCTTCCCTGTAATGTGCTGTAAGCTTCGTGCATATCACCAAACGCAAAGGATCTGGGACGGAGCGTTGAATACATCCGAACAGCAACGGCATCGGAGTAACCCGGCGAAGAAGAGACGATGCGGACCCTGCAAATGACAACAGATTCCACATGATCGAAAGCTTCTAACTCCCACATATCGACATTGCATGAAACAGGGTTCAAGAAGCCAAGGCTAGTGCCATGCAGCATCTTATTAAACGCCCATGTTCGTCACCAAGATTGGGTAATCTGTATCGTTACCGTTCCGTAAGATAAGAAGAGCGAAGAGAGGGTTCGGAACGGCGGAAGCAGAAGTAGTAAGGACGATGAAAGAAGAGCCGAGGAAAGATGTCCATACGTACGATATGTGTGCTGTTGCATCGTAGTCCTATCACAGTGCATTCAACACGCCAATCACAAGAACCACTTTAACACCCGTATCAGGACTCACCGTCATCTGTGAAATATGGATGCGTTGTCAGTAAGCTTTCGGCTAGGCTACAAGATTGGCTGGGGTGATGCTGCAATCTTAGGTGCTATGCAACTGAGCTCTGGTGAAGTCACATACTCCAGTCGGTAGATAACCTCACAGCTACAGGAAGTCGTATGGAATATGAGAAGACTCACCGTCCATTGTACGCTCAACAGGCCGAACAAAAACGCTAGCCCATCGTTCCAACCTCCAGTCTGGTTCACAATCCCAAATGAGCCAAAGACATAAGACGCCGGATGCATCTCTGAGCGCGGCGTCTTCGCAAGCAGGACAATGATGATAACTGAGCAGAAGTCACTAAGCACAGCGGATGAGTGCCGTAACAGTAGTTGACAACGTACGAAATGTCGCGCCAAGGTTCACGAACACAAACCCTTTGGTAGCATGGGCAAGATAGCGCGTACCGACACAGTTCTGTGATGTATGAGTCGTCGCGACAGGCAGAGAGGATGGTTGTTTGCGCGACACGTACCAGAAGCCCATTGAACACCATGAGGCCGGCAAACAGGCCTACCGTCATGCCTTGTGTGACTACGAAATTTCCGTCCTGCATTGAACAAAACCAGTATGTTATGGCCAGCGGTGCCTGAGAGGAACTTGCATGAGACACACCTTCCCAATTACCACGGCGGCCCAGATCATGTTTGCAAGACCGAACTCTGTCGACGAAAGTCCAACAACTTGTCCTGTAATCACTGTGAGTCAAATCCAAACGATATACAAGATGGCATGAGGCGAGCAACATTGCCCCAAGGTTGCCCATCGGTATGCTATTAAGACTAAACAATGATTGATTGACTGATCGACTGCTTTCGTCGATCTCAATACAGCCAATGTGAAATAATATGGTTCCACATTCTGTTGCTGCACAACTGATTGAAATGAAGCGCAGACACAGCATATCGTGCGATGTATGGAACTGCACGATGCAATGAAGTATGCTAGGGTGTCGGGTCAAGCACGTAGGTGGAAAGGCGTACCACTGCTACTATGTTCCTACGACCTTACACTCCTGCAGTTTCATATCACGAAATACGACTTACCGAGCAGGTTCAGCCATCCGACGATCCAACCGACGATAGGACGATATCGTGGTGGACAGAGCTGCGCAGAAGCGGTATATCTGTCGAAAAGGGATAGAAGTTGAATGATGTGCACAGATTCATTCCCAAGTGGAGCAGAGGTACTGACAAGCCACCGCAGGTCGGGAAGGCGCTCACAATCTCTGCTATGCTAGACCCTGTTTGGATCGAAATACACACGTTGAGTATCTTATCAACGGTAGAGAAACGAATTGCATATGGGGCTGATAACCCCACGTCGACGTGTGGGGGACTCACCAAGCGTGAAACACATGCACGCCCCCAGAATCCAGCACCATGTAACCGACGCAGGCCCTCCGGTGAGCAAGGGAGTGTTGAACGTCGTGGCCACACTGGAGCATAGACCCATGATGCTGAAGGCAAAGCTGATCTGCTCCGCGCCATCTCACAAGATCAGCCCATTGGCTTTGAAAAGCGATCGTGGACATACCGTAGCGAGGTTGGAGAACTCGCGCTTGAAGGAGGGCACATAGCCGATTTCGATGAGCCTCTCATCGTCGTCCGAACTTCCGAGATGAGTGCTTGCGACAGAGCGAGCATCGACATCTGTCTTTTGTATTTTCGGCGCTGCGTGCGCATCAGCAAAAGCTGTAGCAGATGAGCGGGCTGCAGCGGGAGGAGACATGACGGCGAGACGAAGGAAGGCTATTCAAAGCACAGATAGGAAGATATGTACCAGATATAGGTTCCAACGTGATGAAGAGGGACAAACGCTATCGAACACCGTTATCGAGCGCGTTTGGCGCGTGAAGAGCCTCAAAGGGTTGGCAGGGAGCGCCAGATGGGGGGATGTGGAGAAGGAGCCCGTCAAGTCTGACGCCGCGCGTTCGTCGATGGGTTTGCTTTTCCTGAATCTTCCCTCCGACAATCCACGAACTTGGCCCCGGCCGATGCAGATCGAATCGTGATAGCGACGAGCTCGCCGGCACCGGCGACCTCGACGGCGTCGACGGTGGTCAAAAACATTTTCCCCGACCACTTCCCGCCAATTTTCGCAGGCACGCGTCGATGTGCAATCACATGACTCGTGTTCTCACGTGCAAATAACTGTGGCGTGCAGTGGCGCCTGGTAGCGCTCGTCTTTCTCCCTGTTCGTGTCTCATCGAATTGATCTGGTAAAACCTCAATCGTGAACTATGCTGCTTGGAGCAGAGACGTCCTGATCGTGTGGCGTGCTATCTCTCCAAGAAAGATAAATTGCGGAGCTTGCAGCCAGGTATGTCTTTGCGAAGATCGTATTTGAAATTCATTTACAAGGTGAACACCTACGGTAAGCACAATTGCGAACGGGCGAAAGGCTCACTATCATTCTGTATGCTCTTCACAGGGGGCGTCGTGCGTCACAAAGGACTCAGACTCGCGAATGAAACAGCTGTCAAAAACTACAAGGTCGTGTTCACACTTTGTCACAAGGATTTGTGTCGGAGCTTACGCCAAAAAAGACTAGAGTGCTAGATGAATTGCCAAGGCTGTGCATGTCGCCCATAGTGCTAAGCCCATAGCAAATTGGGATTACGTGAAAGCTCGAATGTGAAGTATATTGGGGCATGCTCGTCCTGATTCCGGGGAGGACGATCGATTGCCTGAATCGTAACAGTCAGACAAGAGCCCGTAAGTCCGCGGAGGACAGACGGAACGTGGGCCATTCAATGGAGACTCGCAGCGGACCCTCTTCCTGCGCGAAGGAGCGTTGTTTGGGTGCTGCATAGCCCCTTGTATTTCAATAGCGAGTCTGCTCCGGTCCCCGCTCAAGTGATCCGTGCATCGCTGCACCTTCAACTGAAACGTGAAGAGAATGAGTGGCCTCTACATGCTATCAGGTGAGTTTTTCATTCGAGTGCTTAGCCCGAACCTAATAGCAGCCTGCGGTCGGTCGACGTCGATTCATGTCGGACTTTGTGGCCTTGCTGCATGCTTTCATGCGCATATCGCTCCACTATGAAGACTGTGAATAGTTTTTTCACAACAACGCGGCTTCCTGTTCCACCTTTTACCATCATAGATCCGAAACATTAACGACTTCTCGTATCCCCGCGGATGCATGACTAAGTCATGACCAACAAGGATGACATCCTCGTTAACGGCAGCAAACGGTGACGATAGATCGCGAACATCGCAACAAGACTAGAAATCCGTCGAGTTCTCGCAACTTCGTCAATGCGCGCACAAGTCCATGAAGACAACAACAACTTCACTATTAGAGACGACACATTATGACAATGAAGTATCACAGAAGGCTCGTCGTATACTAATGAACAACTCTCAAAGGTAGCCGAAAAGTCCTGCGGGGTATCACTGGTGAACAACAAACAACAAGTAAACGAGGGGTCCAACAGAAAGGACAGGACATGATCGTCCACTACGCCAAACGTTCGTTACATCCACAAAGGATCTTACGCGGGGAAGAATGTCTCCGAGCCCAGATTTTCGCAAAGGACCATGGCATGCATCGTCTCTGCACGCTTACAAAAAGAGGGCTGACATGCCAGCAATACCGCATGTCACAATGACACCGAGGACACCCTGCGCAGATAACGTGCCAAAAGTGCGAGGAGCAGCACTCTTCGACGACGCAGCGGCCGATACAGCGGAGCCGGACGCGCTCGCAGACCCAGAGGCAGCGGATCCGCTGGCAGCAGACCCGGAAGCCGAAGACGAGGCGGAGGCTGCAGCGCTAGACGGAGTGACGGATGGAGCGGCGGCAGCTATGATCAATCACGCCCTATATGAGCTGTGCATCATTCCAGATCAGCAAGACGTTATACTTACTGCCCGGCGCCTTGACGGAGAAGAACCCGCTTGTCGCATACACTTCGCTCAGGTTGGCGGGATTCACGAACTGAATTTGGTAGTCGCTGCCCACCACGAGAGTCACATTCGTCCTGTTGTGGGAAAAAGAAGTACGTAAAAATCATGCAACGCACATAGCATCGGGCATATGCAAGCTCACACGGTGAACGACTGCCGACATGGCATGCCTTAGATCAGAATATTCAAGTGGAAGTAAACATCTCAGACGAACCTGCGTCGAGACGTTGACGTAGGTGGCAATGGTGAAGTTTCCGTCCAGCGTGGTGTTGGCCACGTTGACGACGTTGATGTCAATCGGGTTGGGGTCACCACTGCTATAGTCCCATGTGACCGTGTTGCTCGTGTCCTGCACCCTATTGCCCAAGGTCAAATTGTCTCAATCCTGTGCATCATATGAGAGCAGGATATAAATTCAACGCACCAGTACTCAGAAGGAGAAGGCGCGAGAATGGTGATCTCGGCTATGGACACGTGTTGCCATTCAGATCGCGCAAACGATCACCATGCGACGCCACACTCACCGAACGCGGCGACCGGGAGGAGAGCGAGTGCAGCGAGAGCGAAGCGCATGGTCGATGAGGGCGGTTGGGAGGGCAGCGTTGCAGCGAGGGCAGAGGGAAGATGGTGGTCGAAGGGAAAGAAGCGGACTACACACTCCGACGAGGCTGACAGGAACAACAGGCGGGTTCACTGCATGCTCGACGTTCCCATCACGTGCTCGCGGCATCCTTGTCCTCCATCAATTCGTAAATATTCTACCGACGTTGTGGTCCTTCGCGCACGGTCCATCATGCATCATCATGCACCTCTTGCGCAAAGCGCCTTGCACATTGCGAATTTGCTTCGAGTTAGCTGGACGGGAGGAGATGCTTTGGGCATGTTACAGTACGCATATTCATCATTCTTCACGTTGACAACACTGACAGGTCAATAATCAACGATGAGCTCCAGAGTGACGTTACACGATGACAGCAAAAGATGTTGCCAGGTTTGGCTACTTCCTTACCGCTGTAAGCCACTGTGGTCATGTCGGCATTCTCCGCCTACAAGCGCTCCAAACCATAGAGTCATTGCATACTTTCGCGGAACACATGTTCTTCATGCACCGACAATTGAGCTGAACGAATTCCACGTTTGCTGCAAAAGCCGTCGGAAACTTAGTCCACCGCAAACCAGCCCTGCAGAGATCAGGTACCTGCCCTGCAGGAGCTCTGCGTGTACTAATCGGCCTGGACCGCATCATGAACGTATCATATCCTCGTGGCAAACAATCTGCTGCAGTGATCTGAAAACAAGCATGCTGAAGAAGAGCATTCGGAGCCGCTTTACCACCGACGATATAGCACACGTGCGAAGTCACCCTGGGCCTCCCCTCAAAGCCTCACGCGCATTCATGACGACTGGCGTGCTGTTTCCTCATGGGCGTAACGTAAATCCATACACATGCTCACAGGGCAATCATCGCGAGCGCTCCGACCTCACAACGAGGCTTCAATGTGGCCTCTTTAGCGCTATCATGTCTGACGCTTTAGAATCGTTCGTCTACTATTGTGCAGTGAACGCAACCTTATGCATCTTGCAGACCAACAGAGGAACTAACCGCTCGGCGATCCAGCGACTGACCAGAAGCACCTGCTCGAGATGCATGGAAAGTCACTGGAAGCACCTTTATGCTGTGTCCAGCTGTCGAAGGCACGTTGTTACGCATACTGATGTGATAGAGCGGGCGAAAGGAAGGAGTCGACTGGTTCAACCTTTTTCAAGAATGCTGCATCACGGGTTTTGCGGTCCGTTCATTCTGAAGAACATTGTGACGGGTTATCGATAGTTTGCCTGACTAATTTACGTTAGCAGAAACTCCGCGACCAACTACCTCCGCACATTTCTCCGCCTTTCGACATCGTGGTTTTGTGCTGCCTACATCCGGCACCGAAAGCTCCTATACGACGTTCGCCGCAGATATCAAATTCCTGCAGTACGCCGTGACACACACATACCCTTTCATCTGCATTCAGTCATTGGAAACGTTTCCGCTCCCTACCAAGCTCTCGTCCTTTCGCTATCGCAACGGTGGGGATTTCCGGCCCGATGATGACAACAGCTGACACCGCGGCGCAAGAACATGGGGCATGCTGGAACCGATGCCTCTTCGAAACGCAGAATCTATCAGGCTCTCCGGCCAATCACTGACGTCAAGTTCACCTCGCAGGCTTTCAAGGCAGGGAGTTTTCCTTAGCCATGGAATAGTCCAGGTTCTGGCTACGCTCTACAGATGCTCTGAAATCATCTCCGCCATCACGAGGCATTTTGGCTTGCACCCAGCTCGGACATAAATAGGCGGGTTCAGTGCAGGCCCTCGGCTGTCCCCCTTCGTATCCTCTGACTCGGTCGTTGTCTATCTGGAACTCGTCAAAGATGGAGACTCCCAGGTCCGAGAAGACGGAAGTCGAGATCGCTCAGAAGGACATAGAGGAGATGGCTATTCGGCGTGACACCTTCAACGAGAAGGACCCTGGTACCTTCTCGTCGTCGTATTCGACGCCAGATGATGAGGTGGCGGTGGAAGACGACTTCCCCGATGGCGGACGTGGCTGGTTGGTAGTTTCCGGTTGCTTCATTTTCGCAGCCACTACACTTGGCTGGACGTAGGTGATCATCTTGTATGCCATCCATAGCGCATAGTTTGATTTCGAACTCCTCATCGCGTTGTGAATGCCTCTCGCCACTTGCTCTGGGGGTGACTAGTCTCGTAAGCATTGCGGACGACGTTCCCGACCCTCCAGCTCCTCCATCTTCTGCATACTTATGCCATGTCAGGCATGGGGCGTTGTGCAGACTTATTATCAAGAACATCTATTTCCCAATGCATCCGGGACCATTCTGAGTTTGCTGGGTAGCACGTCCGGGATGGTACGTTGTGATCGTGTCTTGAATTGCTTGTTTCTCACCTGGAAATCCTGGTGCTCAGGTAATGACATTAGGTAGCATGGTGACAGGAAAGATTGGGGACCGATAGTGAGCATCACGTTATCTTGCGATTGAATAGTAACTAACCAGGCACTCGGCAGCGGATACAAGGCAGGCTTATTCAAAGCAGCTCGATGTTTTCGTATTGACATTGCGTGACTTTCCAGCCATTCCTGGCGCTGGGTGCGATGTTCTGGCTGGCCGGGATGCTGGGTTCTGCGTTCTGCACACAACTTTGGCACTTCTTCATTACTCAGGTGTGAAGTCCATTATATGCGCCCTTTTTTCTGATAGGAGCCCCTTGGTAGGGTATACTGCAAGGGATCTCGAATGCGTTCGTATTCCCACTAGTGGTTCGTTTTCGTCCGAAGTGCATTTTCATGATTCGTAGGTTAACGGATGTCCACATCTTAGGTCGCATTGCCAGCACAATGGTTCTACAAGTATAGAGCCTTCGCAATCGGCGTGGTTGTCGCTGGCTGTTCGCTAGGTGTGTGAGACCGTCCGATATGCTCAGACAAACCATAACGTATTCCCCTCGGCAGGTGGTGCGATCGCGACACTAATGATGTACAAAATGCTAGCGACGCTCGGTTACAAGAAGACTTTCGCGATATATAGTGGCATTGATGCGGCTTGCTTCATTCTCGCATTGATACTCATCAAGGAGCGGAGAGCGCCGTCGACACGGAAGAAGATTATCTGGTTCGATCTAGCATTTTTCAAAGACCCAGTGTTCTGGAGTCTCGGCTGGGGCTTCCTCTTCACCGTCTTGTGCGTAATTGATGTCCTTCATGTCATGCATTGATTCATGTCAGTCTTGCCACAGTGGATACTTGACTCCGGTATTCTTCTTACCAACGTATACAATTGAAATGGTTCCCGGAACGACCGATTTCGTCAGTTTCATTCGTTCTCTCCGAGTCCACGAGATGTGCCGTACCCACACTCACTATATCATCAGCTTTCCGCTCTGCCACTCACGCTGCTCAACTTCTCCGCCGCCGCTGGCCGCGCGTCAGTCGGCTTCATCGCCGACCGCATGGGCCCCGTCAACGCGCTCCTCATTGGCATCCTCGTCTCGGGCCTCACTCAAATCCTCCTCTGGAATTTTGTGACTACCTATGCCGGCATCGTACGCAAGGCCTCTCCCGAGCCCCTTACTCCTGGTAGCTGTCACGTCTGCTCACTAGTGTTGCCTTCTGCGCTGCTAGATAGCATTTGGCATCCTCTACGGCTTCTTCTGTGGATGCTTCATCTCGCTGTCGCCCGCTGTTGCGGCCCAGCTGTATGGCTCCGACCGGCTTGCAGGGCTGTCGGGCCTGCTGCTCTTCTTCAACCTGCCAGGTAATGACAACTTCTGGGATCCTGACGTTCGTTGTTGTACTGATCAGTCGCATCCTGCTAGGTAATGCTGCTGGAGCCCCAATTGGCGGGGCGATCTACAGCGCCAGCGGTGGCAACTGGCATGCCGTAGCAAGCTATTCCGGTGCGATGCAGATTGTTGGCGTTACCCTACTACTGTATGGTATGTATTTTTACGTTTCGACGTCTGATTGTATTGACGCCGCCCGTGCCAACAGCTCGATTCAAGAAGCAGCCTAAAATGATCGCCGTATTCTGATTATATACAGCACGAGCAGGGAAAGCCTATCGATTCAGCAACGTACTCTATGATAGAGTCAAAGAATTAGACTAGACATACCTTGCTTTGGCATCATATATGCGCACACATAGAATGGTATGCAACATCAGCGCGACTTACGTACCTGTTCCCGTCACGCCAACCACGGATATTCCGGATTGTATGTGATTATATATCTAATGAATACACAACATTTTGTCCATCATAAGCAAACCTGCGGGAAAGCGTCGCTACGAGCACTACCAGAACATACCCATACGTATAGATAAGCGCATCATAATGATGCGCGGTCGCGATTCTGCCCTTCGCTATCCCGCCGCAGCATTGGGCTCGCGAGCCCCCGCTCTGTCCGACTCTGGTCCATCACGCCCGGTGTCAGCGCCCGCGCCTCATCATGATTCACGTTCGCAGCACGGGTGGCGGCTGTGGTGAGATCGACCTCGGTCCCGTCGTCTCCCTCATCATCCGAGCCAGCAGGGCTGCCGATCCGGCTCCCGCTGGCGGTGCCCACCCCCGACGCCCGCCGTGCTTTCCGCGCATGGAACGTCCGACTTGCAGTGGCGTTTGAGAAGAGCGGCAGCAGGTATCGCTCGTCCAGTTGCTGGAACCATTTGCCTTCTTCCGTTCCCTCTGTCGACGGGCCAGCGAGGTTATCTCGCGACTTCCGACGGCCACCCGGCGAGGCGGACCCGTTGACGGGCGCCGTAGCCAGAGGCAGCACCTCGCCGTCAGAATCGAACGAGTCGGTCGATGCCGCGGAAAACATCGGATGGGCGCTGTTCATCAGCGGCACATTCTGCAGCTGATGGTTGTACATCCGCGGGCTGTCTTCGTACGTCATTCTGCCAGGTGCACTGCGGGGATATCCTGCAGCCTGTTGTGATGCAAACACACCGCCCTCGTCTTCGAGCAACGCATTCCAACGCGTGCTCCGCCTGTTATACCAGCCTGGCCTGCCGATGGGAATTTCCTCGTCGTCATCACTAGTGGCTGTCTCATCCTCCACTCCAGTACGGATTCCTAACACTTCGAGCATCCTCGCCGTAGTACCACCGAACACGACGACAGTCAACACCACCACCACGAGCACAGTGGTCCGCAGCGTCTGCGCACTGTCGCCCTTGAATCCGGCCGCGAGCGCTACGCCGACGGCCCCGCGTAAGCCTGCCCAGAAGAGCATCATCTGATACGAGTGTGGCAGCTCTTCCTGGCGCTGGCCTCGTGCGTGTCTGTGGAAGAAGTTGATCGCCTCGGACAGAGGGAAGACAGCAGCATAGCGAGTGAACACCACCGCTACTGTAGTGATTGTGATGAAGAGCGGCTTGAAATAGCTCGTGACCTTTTCAGAAGAAGGCGGGCTGGTGAAGAGTGACAAGCCGAGGTAGATGAAGATGAAATTCTCCGACAACTGCGCAAGTGTCGAGAAGATGTACTTCGTTGCACGCTGCGTGCGCCGTGACATGGTGTGGTATGCATAATGCTTAAGCGTGATGCCGCAGAAGAGCAGAGAGACGATGCCGGACATCGACAGACCGTTAGAGAAGAAGTAGCACGTGTAGGCGGATAGAGCGACCAAACATGTCTCGATGGAAGGGTAGAGCGCCAGCGAAGAGTGCTTCAGGATGAGCGACATGGCGAGCCCAAAAACGACGCCAAGGGCCATCGATACGCTGAAAGACAGCAGGAAGATCCCAGTTCCGTGGAATAGCGATGAAACGTAGATCTCCGTGCCGTGGAATTGCGTGAGCGTTCTAGGAATATCTCGTGAGAGTCGTTGTGCATGGGATACAGAAACAACGCTTACTCATACATAACGATACTGACCGCATCGTTTAACAAACTTTCACCAAAGATGACTGTGTACAGCTTGGGGTCAACTTTGTACTGATTGAATATGGCCAAGATCGTGACAGGGTCTGTGGCGGATAGCGTAGATCCAAAGATGAGGCATTCTATGAGAGTCACCTCCAGAGACTCCAAACCGAGGAAGGAATAGATGTATACCAACACCCTGCTCTGCATGTGGTGAGCTCGCAGCCTCGATATATGCACTGGAGCGGTGGAACGCACCCTACGCCGACGGCAGATATGAACGTTCCGAGGAATGCGAAGGTAAGGATAGAGCCAAAATTGCGGAAGAAATTCTCCTACGGAGAGTACAGTATCAGTATCATTCATGAGACTGTGAAAGCCGCACTGACCTGCTTGAGCTCATAGCCTGAGTTGAGGATGATCGGCGGGAGCAGTAGATTGAAGAATAATGTATGTTTAAACGTCTACGTGTACGTGAAGGTCATGAACGTCCCTGGCTGTATGCGTTGGGAGTCGACACTCACTAGCATCTCTCGTATCATAGTCCCAGGAGCCAGTCGGACCACTAACCCGACGAACATTCCGCCTATGATAGCGACAAGAGTCTCGTGTATGGCTCGTATTCGCTTGATCTGCAGGTAGTATGATGTCCATAGCGACATAATAAGGAGGCCACAGACAAGGAAGAGCGACCATGATGAGTAGTATTCTTCCTCCTCAGGGACTGGGGTCAGCGTAGGAGTAGGCACCGCCACCGTCGACGTCGTCGTAGCAAGGAGACTTGAAGACATTCCAGCCCAAGTAAATAAATGCAGAAAGTCACGAAAACAAGTCGCGGAAAACGCTGAAACAGATACGCTATTGGAGACCTAGTTGTAAGCGGTGCTGGGATGCAAGACGGCGCAGTGAGCGCTTCGGGATGCGCGAATACGGAGCCACGTGGCTTCACAGCGGAAGGTAGCGCGCGTGATGACGACTGCCACAATACATTTCACAAGCAACGGCCACTGCCAGGAATTGTGCACCCTTGTCTCACTCTGAGTGGCGGCCTAGATAGTCCTCGCGCTAGGGTGTATCAACACGGTCCACACAGGCCGCATATAGATTGGACTGGGACAGAGAATCCTCCGAGGTATCGAGAATTATACACAGGGGGTGATGGGTAGAGCGAGAGACGAGTATCAAGTATACATGAGGTGCGAATGCAACAACTATGTTGCCAACAGTCCATCGGTGGAAGGCGGCATATGCCATCTTCAAGTTCCCATTCATGATTTCGAGGTTTAGAAGTAGCGTTTCGGTCATCGCGCTGTTGACATAATAGCATCGGTACTATCTGCAGCATGTCACGGTATGAGATGGTGTCATCCAATTCAACTAGCATGATTACTCACTTGTTGCACCAAAACCTGCTTCTGACGATAACACCGACAGATCCATAGTAAGAATCAGCACAACTAGAGCTATCTCCACGAGAGCGACGACAATCGTCACTGAAACGACTGTCCAGCCTGCTGTGATGAACGGCCGTCCGAAAACCCGTTTCCCGCTTTGCCCAACGGTGGGCTTTGCATGCTCCCACGTCCGCCCCTGATGTTTGTCGGCAAAGTCATGCCGTGACTGTCGGTGTCGGAAGTATGCAATAACAAAGAGAAGGGCTGCGAGGATGCAGTAGACAAGCCCGACTATGATATGAGCAGATGTTCACGAAGACGAGAGACCGTGAGCACGATCATATCCCGAGAGCAGAAAACAATGCTCACTTCGTGCGAACCGATCATCAAATAGTCGTAGGATTGTCAAGGCGTAGCCAAGGTCGCTCAATGCGCCTCGTGCATATGCACCATCAAATGTCCTCTGGCGAGCACGGAGTTCAACTGTGTTATACTATGTCAGCCTCTCAAATGCTACTAACTTGCAACGTAGCCACTCACGAAGCTCATTCAAGTCTTCAGGATAGAAGGAGTCCGAGCGATGTCCTCTGTCGCGGAATGTCAACAACGCTACCGATCCGGCCAATCTCCACCATGTCCAACACACACACCTGTAGAACCTCCTCCGCGCAGTTTCCGTGTCTTGTTCTGATTTCTCTCCACGCATCTTCATCACGTTACGTGGCATTATCATTGCTCGCGATTTCCAGCCGACAGAATCGACAACGAGATGACAAGACACATTGGGAAGCAGCGGGATGGTATTCGGAATTGATAGCCATGTGTAGCCACCGTTTCCGGTGGCGGGAACTCCAGCCTGGGGTCCCAGCGATGTGGCGTGTGAATTCATGCGCGACCCACGTGATCGCGTTTATTGAATCGCACACTTTGACCCGACCGTACTGCGCAGGTTTGCCGCTTGACTTCAAGTACTTAGCTTCCTCGACTCCAAGCTGAGATTTCTATAGAGACTCAAACATGGTATTCAAGTATCGGGATGGAATCGCTTGTTTCTCCCGGAAGTTGAGCGCGTACCGTTCTGAAATTTGACATAACATTCGGTGCGACGTGACGACCACGCGAGAAGACTAATACTTGGCCGCAAGGTCTTGAAAACAGATAGACGATAGCGCATGACGCGGATCGCAATTGCATTCATCACCTTGTCTCCGCTCGTTGGGAGGGCAAGGCGCGCCCCAGTTAACCGCGCAACGCTCAAGGGGGAGGCGGTACAACATTAGCAGAATGGGAACAATCCAGGACGCTTTCTATTAGTTGCCCATTTTAAGTTGCGGGCAATATTCGGAGATACCCGATGCCTCCATCAAAGACTCGGTGAGCCGTGAATGACGTCTTTACAACGCAGGTACTAATCGATAGCGCACTCCAATGCTTAATTACATGTAACTACACCGTCGAGTGCTGCAGTCTGCGAAGAGTGCGACACTAGAATGTTGCTATGGTGGATCCATCGAGACTGATAGAAGGATCTCTCACTTCGTAGCCTACCAGCAACTATCGTGAACGCGCTCTAATCGAACTCTTCTTGCGGTCCGCGCTTGATGACACGCATCTGTTCGGACTCTGACATCGATATGTTGTGAGATGTACAGGTCTGCGTAGGGACACCCAGACACAATCTCTATAACTTGGACGCAGCGCAGTCAGGGTCTCCATCGACATCCTGCAAGCGAGCGATCATCGACCATCGATCAGTACGGGAGCATCGACTCATGGATACTGAGCGTATGCACAAGTCAGAGGATAGAGTACGCGTCAGTGGGTGTGCAAGGTTGGGCCGTAGTATCACCACCATTCACGACACCGTGGCAAAGCGGCGCAGATATTGAATGAAATGATTCCGTGAAAATGGATGGTTGTCAGAAACCATCGCGCTCGCCGGAATATGCGATGTGGGTTCATCGGATTTGTCATGACAGCGATGGTCGGCCAGTATACGGACACACGTTCATGGAGTGCGCTTTAGATCTGTTAGAGAAAGGATATTAGCGGCCCAGGACAAACAACGAGCCGGGGCTGAACGTACCAACCGCATTGATTAGAAGATGTCTAGAGTTGCGATGGAAAGCGTCCTGCTTCGAACGTCCAAACCCTACCCTGGTCCGACGTCTTGGCGCATAGCGCGATTCGGGCCGAGTTTATCAACGTGCATCACCGCACAGCACTAAGTAAATCCGAGTAAATCTGCCACGACCTCGCATTCGGGCGGTCGCTCGATCAGCGCTTCAGCCGTTGTATAGTCTGCCTCGTTGCAAGGCGGGCGGTTTCAGCGCGGACGCGAGCAGGTAACGACCAGCGGCTACGGTTGGCGAGCGCGGCCAGGTCAGATCAAGGCCGATAGAGGACTGATTGAGGCAGATAAGGGAGATAACCCCGGGGTCCTATTGACGTGATGCCCATTGTCGTGACTGAGAGTATAACAGTCCAGGGATGAGGGGTGAGTGCAAGGAGTGCAAGATTTGAGATTCTACTAGGTAGCTAGGCAGCGACAGTGTATTCTTATAGCAAACCTTGCTTAAGATCCCTGTAATGATAATGATGACTGAGTTCTCAGCAAGTTTATCACTGTGCCTGAATATCTGATGCCATACAGCATGCACTAGCATTTCTACAGGTGCAATAGCATTATCATCTGCAATGACATTGCATCTTGTCCTTCGAGCAGATGGTAGTCTTCAGCTACAAGTGTTACAGTCTCGGAATCATCTCAGATATGTGTTGATAGTAAATATCATTGTATAAGTCATTGGACTGTTTCTATGAGCATCTGCATGCAAAGATGCTGACTTTGAGAACTACTTCAGTTCTTACTGGCAGGTATCCCTGGTCCTTCTATCATGGGTACAATGCCATCTTATTGAAAGCTGCACATGCAGCATAATTTCAGGACAGTTAATTGACCGGGCCATGGGGCATCCATGCCCCGGTCCTAAAGAGGGAATGATTACGTAATTAACTGTTTTACATGTCACGTTAGTCACGCCAAATGACGTAAGCGGTCGCAAAAACGACCCCGGCAACGACGCGCGGTGCCAGCAACAGCCTTGGGTTGACCTGGCCGCGCACGCCAACCGTACAGCGGCATACTTTGACATCGGCTGCGCTCCAGCCACGATATCGTATTACTGAAACTGGTTCAACTTGCAATCTTAAAAAGCCTGGTCTAACTGTCGCCCGTGTCACTCCTTTTCCCGCGCGACGATGGGGCAAGCGCATGATGTCGACCCCCTCGCTGCCGCCATTGCACCGCCGCCCGACGAGACACCGGCCGCCCGCGAGGCGCGATTGCAAGCAGAGGCAGAGGCTAAAAGAATCAGCGAGAGCATCGACGAGCAGCTGAAGACGGAGAAGGCAGCGTTGAAGAAGAAGAAGCCGATCAAGGTGCTGTTGCTAGGCCAGAGCGAGAGCGGTCAGTCCAGATGATGTGCCGGTGGAGGTGCCGTACATTGACCTTTGCCGCAGGCAAGTCGACAACCCTCAAAAGTGAGCGCAGGAGCAGCACCCTCGTATGATTCAAATTGACGCTGATGGCGATCTTGCAGACTTCCAGCTGACATACTCGCCAAAGGCATGGGCTGAAGAGCGCGAATCATGGCGAACGGTCATCCAGCTCAATCTCGTGCGCAACATGAACACCATCCTCGATCTTCTCGCGGAGGAAATGACCGCCGCTACACAACTCCATGTATCTAGTGCTTCCGACTCGAGCGACGATGAGGAGGCGCCGATCGCACCGCCATCGCGCTCGGACGGCCCGCTGAGGTTCACCGATCAGCATGCGTTGCTCAAGCTGCGTCTTGCACCCTTGCACGGTCTCCAGAAGGACCTCGAGGCCCGCCTGGGCATCGCTTCGCATGAAGAGAAGGAGAACATCGCTGCCGATGGCTATTACCTCGGGAGATGGGGTATCCACGTATCGCGTCCGCAGGAGGCATTCATCCGCTCGCATCATGCATGGAAGAGCCAGGTAATGGCGCCGCTGACCGGGTCATCACAGCGGTACAGAGAGATGAAGGCGCGAGAGGCGACGGAGATTATCGCGGGATGTGCGGAAGACATGCGAGCTATCTGGGAGGATAGTATTATCCAGCAGATGTTGCGAAAGAGGAAGCTCAGGATGGAGGCCACGTCCGGTTTGTGAGTGATTTGTATCGATGTATGCGCCTTGGTCCTCATCGGCTCCTGCTCAGCTTTCTTAACGATGTGGAGCGCATCGCTGCCAGAGACTACGAGCCTTCTGATGATGACGTCGTGCGCGCGAGGTTGCGGACATTGGGCGTGCAGGAGTACAAGATCAAATTCGAGAAAGGTGTGTGCTGGTGATGTGCGCATATATGCAGTCCATGTTCTAATATCATCCAATGCAGGCCCTGCTGCAGGCTCCGAATGGTGTCTCTATGACGTTGGAGGGTCCAGAACACAGGTACTTCTCAGCGCAGATCGCAAACCCTCTTACATCTAATACGCACACGCAGCGTGCCGCATGGTTTCCTTATTTCGACGACTGCGATGCAATCATCTTCCTCGCGCCTGTCAACTGCTTTGATGAGCGACTCGCGGAAGATCGCAAGGTCAATCGCCTAGAAGATAGCTACCTCTGGTGGAAGCTCGTGTGTTCTTCGAAGCTGCTCGCGCGGACCGAGATCATCCTTTTCTTGAACAAGTGCGACTTGCTGGACCAGAAGCTGCAAAGCGGCGTGCTCGTCAAGGAACATGTGCGCAGCTTCGGTGATAGGCCCAATGACGTTGATACAGTCAGTAAATGTGTGCATACTCTCCCTGCTATGGCCATCAGTCTGTCCTGATATGTTCGATCGTCCTATGCTGGCAGACTTCGCCTTGCATTTCAAGGACATCATGAAACGCAATTCTCTCCAAACCCGTCAATTCCGGGTTTATTACACTTCCGTAATTGTGAGCAGCCTACTCGCCAGCTTTATTTGAACACATACTCACAGTGGTGGCACAGGATACCAAAGCTACCGCTGTAACTCTGAGCATTGGTGAGTTCTATAATCACCCGTCAGGCTGCAACTCTTCGCTCCGGTCCGCCGTGCCATCGACAGCCGTTTGACACGTCACCTTTTTAGTCGAAGAAAGTATTCTTCAGGCCCATCTCCGCTCTATCGATCTGATCTAGATGTCTATCTTTCTTGCCCTCGTTTTTCCACATTTGCGCCTCGAAATCCTACCACGCATCTCTCTGTTGATAATTCTTTCCACTCTCATTGCTTTTGTGACTTGTTGCTCACTGTATTGTAGTCGAAGAGGCAATCCTTCGTGCCCATCTTGTAGCAGCGGATCTAGCTTAACTTATCCGTCTATCTGGTGCGTTTTTTGCATTGTCATCGCATCGCCGGCCGTACGATTGACTGACGTGGCTTCTCGTAGTACCTCGCCCGTTGCTCTGTGCTGTTTGCCATCTGTGTTGTCCGTGTCTTATCTGGAGGATTATCTATGCTTGTCGAATGTATCTGGTGCTCTAGAATGTACATGTAGTCCTCGCAATCCGTAATAAGACTGTTGCCCTACGTTTCATTATTCTGAACGATGTACACGCGAGACAGGTTGTCTGGCGAACAGTCATTGTAAGGTCGCACGCTCAACAAGAGGAATCCATCAATTGATCGAAATTCGCCTCCTTGAGGTCAAGTCCTGCCGATCTCACAATCTCCGCTAACTTCAGTCGAGCAAGCTCACAGATTCTCAAATATGAAGAGTGCGCATGATACCTGAAGCTGAAGTACGGCGCCGACGCATCTAGGGCTGCAATCTTTCTGACTGGTGCGATGGTGCGTACGGGCTGTCTGACGGTCAAATATTGTTGACAGGATCTCTCAATCCAGGTTGTCTATGTCATGGACGTTTTGGTTCCCAGAATCAGCAGCTGACTGAAAGGATTGTCACTGTTGGGTTTCAGCACCCCGCACATACATGACAGAGCTTCAGAATAGGGTTATGCCGATGCGAAAACATGTGAGCCATGAGCGCCTTAATGGAGTGAGTAAAAGCCGAGGAACGAGCATCAACTATCGCACGAGGTGGAAATTGCAACGCATACGGAATCCGTAGGTCCATCGTCACACCGCACTAGATGTCATTGTAAGATAGAAAGACTGGCGACCTATGGATAGATACCGATTAGCGTCAGCTACCAACGATCAATGCAGGTGAGCCCTCACATGTCCAGTAATTGTCGCAATGTAGCAATTGTGCAAGTAATGATACAATAAGCGAGGTCCGCACCTCTTCAGATCCAAGCCTGACCCATGGCAAACGCCCTCGATCAAAAAGGCCCGTGTCACTCGAGCATAAGTCAGAGACATTCCGTAAAGCCAAGCGGTGAGAGTTCAAGGGAACTCACCTGTAGTAAGTGATCAACTATTGGATAAATCAACTGTAAGGATTAGCACAAGCAGTCCTATCTCGACTGTAGCGACGATCACGGCCACCGCAACCACAATCTGCCCTGCAGTGGTAAACGGCCGCCCGTACGAGCGTTTTCCCGTCTGCCCGACGGTGGGGATCGCCTTCTCACATGTCTTGCCCTTGTGCAGGTCAGCGAAGTCGTGATCTGAATGGCGCCGCCGGAAGTAGGAAATGACGAAAAGCAAGACAGCTAGAACACAGTAAACGATGCCGACTTGAAAGTGTGTGGAGTCAGTGTGGCCAAATCTTGATCCAGAGAGGGGAGGACACACTTCGCGCAAACCGCTTGTCGAACAGTCGCAGAATCGTCAAGGCATATCCGAGATTCGTGAGACCGCTCCGTAAGTATGCTCCCTCGTACGTCCTTTGTCTGGCGCGTAGCTCGACTGGTAGAATGCACACAGGAAAGCTCAGGAGTAAATTTGAATGGGTGTGCGAAAAATAGACTCACTTATCTCGTTCACGTCCTCTGGGAAGAAGGAACCTTTGCGGTGGCTGCACGGTGACTTAGATACTGCTATCGTCAATAGTTCAGCACGTACCCGCCGTACGTATGATCCCCCCGTCTGGCCCCAGTCGCTGTTTCTGGTGTATCCTCGATTCCGTCATGCATTGCTGCAGCAGCGAGGGCAATCCTTAACGTGTAGCGGATAGAGGGAAAGGCGAGTGAAAGACCGACTTCATAGACGCAGCGGAGCCGGATCAATCTCGGGCGGCCCGCATAAGCGCCCGTGCAGAGTGCGTTAACATTCTTGCAGTCTGAACCCATCTTTTGCCTCACAACGCCCCACATAGCAATCATACTTTAAGCAGAGAGGTGGGAATGAATAGATTAAACCCAGATGATAGAGATACTTTCTGTGTCCTACGCAATAGATCACCTCCGCCTCGCCCTCATCTTCATAATAGCCTCCTGCTCCGCCTTCTTGTCCTTCCACCACTTCTTTACGTACTCTATGGAGTCCTTGAACGACGCAGGCTTGACGCTGTCCCGCTTTGCGATGATAGGGATGTTCAAAAACACGCGCACTGCTGGCACCCTTAGGACGGCTGTCTGTACAATGAGGCATGTGATGCCCGTAACAACATAGACCATGGTGCCCTGAGGTTCTCATCAGCCCTAGTTAATCGCGTAGGCTCATTCGGACTTACAGATGGGAAGTTCCATATCACAGGAATGGAGACGATCGAGAGCACGCGGAAGAAGTTCACCATGTGTACCGCGTACGGTGATGACACCGCCATGTCTTTGACACTGAGCTGTTGCATAGTGAGCCACACATTTGAGAGGATCTCATGTGTCGTAACATACCAACAGCTGGACGTTCATCAAAACCGCCGAAGCAATCGGCAGGATGCACATCGGATCCGCCACGGTGAGGTCCGGCAGGAACTCTATCCCGCTGTGCTTGAGCTGTTCCAGCGGGAGATCACACAGTGTTTTGATGCCGAAAAACATGCCCAACGTCACTGGGAGTTGGACAAACGGCGTTATAAGCATGCTCAGCATGCCGACGCCGGCTTTCTTGAACAGCATCTTCTGGCGCAAAGCGGACGCCTGCAGGCCCAGAGTATCGCCATTCATCTTCGCCTTCTGCATGTCCAGTCGGAGCGCAGCGAGCTCAGGCTGGTACGGAGCAAGGCGTGCGCTAGCTTGCATACTTCTGATTTGGAAGGGGAGGAGGATAATACGTGAGATGACAGTCACGCTGACGATCGTCCAGAACCACGGCATGCCGGTCGATACATGGATCAACTCAATGCTCCAGCGACAAATACCGGCTGGTGTCCAGGCGGCAAGACCGAGAGCAGCCAGATCGCCATACTGCAAAGGGTCAACGACGGCAGGGGTGGCGGACAGATCGGGCAGCGGGATGTCTCCAGGAGGGCTTGCCAGCTCTGTGATGGCCGAAGAGGCGTCGAAGACTTCAGGAGCACTGATGGAGTCTACTGAGCTGGCAGTCTCTGAAGGAAGCTCCTCTACGTCAAGCATCGCTTCTGGTGCTGCATCTTGTGTGGCAGGTTGTTCCTGTGCATCCTGCGCAGGAGTGATTTTTGAGGAGGAGGACCACCAGAAGTTACGGGAATCTCGGAGGAGCGTGATGTTTGCAGGTCGTGCAAGTGATGGTCTGGTGCTCTGTCCTACAATCAGTACATACAATAAAGAATTCACGAAGTTATACCTGGAGCACTATGCTGCTGTAAAGCCGTGGAGAACATAATGCCTGCCGCGATAGCCTGCGATGCGAGTCTCAGTGGCGACTTAGAATTTCATCAATGAACACACACCTCTGGCTCAAACGAATGAGCCGTGTCATGACTTCCCTTTCTCCTGGGACCACCGAAAGATGCAAGGGCAAGAAGGGCTTCCGCGATTAAAGCCGGAACGCGTCGCGCTAGCGGCTAAGATCGTATCTCCCTGCCCTGAACACTGCGATCAATCTCCCATTTTTCTTTTGCTTTTCCTCCTCACCGTCCCCATCGATCCTTTCATATCTGTCTTCCCTCCCTCTAGCTCTCTACTGTACACGATGTCTCTCGATCTCGCCAAGCTCGAGGCTCACCTCGCCACCCGGTCCTACGTCGAGGGGTGAGTTCTGTTCCCTTCGTACTCACCCAGAGATGGGCTCTGTGATGATCCTTTGCTATGGTCCGTGTTTCCAAGAAGCGACTAGACACCGCTGCTCAAGCATGCCGACATCTATTTACCTAGCTACTGACTCTTCGCCTTTTCTTTTATTTGAATAGCGTGTACATTAAGTGCTAATCGCGTCGTTTCTTTGCAGATACACCCCCTCGCAGGCTGACGTGCACGTCTACAAGGCAATCAGCTCCGCGCCCGATGCCTCCGCCTACCCCCATGTTACACGCTGGTGCACGCACATCAAGTCGTACGCGTCTGAGTTCGACTCCCTTCCGGGCTCGAGCACCGCCGGCGAGGCGTTCTTCGGCGCTGCTGCAGCCCCTGCTGCAGCCGCTGAGGAGGAAGAGGAGGTTGACCTCTTCGGCTCGGATGATGAGGAGGACGCCGAGGCAGAGCGCATCAAGGCAGAGCGCGTCGCCGCGTATAACGCGAAGAAAGCCAACAAGCCCAAGACAACCGCGAAGGTTCGTACCGTCTTCATTCTAGATTTCCAGTCTTCTCTCGTAGTGTCCGCTATGTGTATTTACCGTTTGGCTTCTGGTCATGCTTGCATGCAACACATTGTTGACGCTGTGTCCCTTGCGTGCTACAGTCCGTTGTAACGTTCGAGGTGAAGCCATGGGACGATGAGACCGACATGCAGAAGCTGGAAGAGTCTGTGCGCTCGGTCCAAATGGATGGCCTCGTCTGGGGTGCAAGCAAACTTGTTCCTATCGGCTACGGTATCAGGAAGCTTCAGATCACCATGGTCGTCGGTATGTATTCAGTCCGCCGCAAGGGTACATGCGTTATCTGACTGATCACCCCTTTCAGAGGACGAGCTCGTCTCGCTCGACGATGTCCAGGATCGTGTTGCCGAGTTCGACGAGTATGTACAGAGTTCCGACGTTGTTGCCATGCAGAGTAAGTCCACTGTGCGACGTTTAATCGACATTTCATCTGACTTGGGATCTGCAGAGCTCTAAGCTGATTTGCTCTCCTGTGTTGTTTTGCTTTATCATTGGAGTACGACATGAATTGGTGGCAGTGTGCTTGTGTAGGAATTCATCGCATCGTGTAACTCTAATAGAAATCGATCGTTGCATGTCCTGCAAGCGGAGAAAATCGACATTCACTACAAGTACACATGCGACATACAAGAGGCAGGCATAGCGCTCATCAACATAATGGACATTAACGTTTCCAACGTCCCAACACCGTGCGAGGACAGCCGAGCTGGCCCAACAAGAACCGACAACATGAGGACAGCGGACGATCACACAGAGACACGAAGAAAGAAGAAGGAAGAAAGCTTGAACGTCGAGAAGCATCCGGGGGCGACCTTCACTCAATCCGCGGCCTCTTCGCCTCGACCTCTCCGGACTGCTCGCCTAACGCAGCGGCCGTACCCTGCTGTGCATCTTCTCTATCTCGCTTGCCACCCTCCTTTTGTGTATCGGGGGACTTGGGCGACTTGGTCTTGTCAGCGTTAGGTGAGCTTGCGGACGTGTCGGCCGTCTTGTTACCAGCGCCTTCACCGGTCGACGACAGCGCATTTCCATTCGCAGCTGCCACCGCCGCTGCAGCAGCAGCAGCAGCTGCGCCGAGGGGCAGTCCCTGTTGGAGTCCCCTGAGCACCTCGAGTTCGCTCTCGGCGCGCTGGCGCGCGATGCGCTCCTCCTCCCACATCCGGCGCATCTCTTCGAGCTGCGCTTGGAGATCACCCATCGCCTGGTCCATGAGCAACTTCTCGAGTGTCCACTTCTCGATGTTGCGCGCCTCATTCTCCTTTAGGTGGTGAATGTACTGAACTGCGCGCGAGAGGATCGCGCCCTTGGCCTTCTCGCCCGACCCGTTCGGCACGATGCGTCCAAGCTCGTTGATCCCCTCGTTAATGTTGCCGCGCCGCCGGCGCTCAACTTCTTTCTGTGGCCGCGGTCAGGGGTCAGTGATCGAGCAGGAAATGGGAATCCACATACGTGGTTATCCTTTCTCTGTCTCGTCCATTCGTCATTCGACATAGTCGCGTTTCGACCTCCCCTCCGTCCCGCTGTCGCAGACTTCACCGCACCAACCTTCTCTGTTGAATCCCCCTCCCCGCCCGAACCACCGTTGGCAGCAGACGCAGCTTCGCCATCTCCCGCAGAGGGAACGCCGTCTGGCACGCCATCCTGGCTACGCGTGCGCATGGTTGGCTGGGCGTTTGATGGAGAGTTCTGGAGAGCAGTGTTGGCGAGTTGGCCGAGGTTAGGAGGTCCGCGAGGATGAGAAGAGGGCCCGGGCTCGTTAGCCATGACGTGGGAATGCGGGTGCTGTTGAGGGTGGACCATGTAATGCGGCGGAGGAGGTTGCTGGGGGTGGGGGATGTGACCTGGATGTGGAGGATGTCCCTGGAATGTTGTCTGCGCAAGATTCTGGAGGGCTTCCACAGCAGCTGTGTCCTTCAGGTCACCCTGTCGAAGCGTTAGAACCCAAAGCTCATATCAATGTAAGGAGGATGGGAAAGGTATCCTGATCGCGGGGACGACACTGCACGCTGAATCCCGCCCATCGCAGGTAGGCATCCGCTTGCGACTCGCAATTAGGCATCATGCAAAGGAGATCGACGCGAACGTGACCGTCGACAACGATCACGTGGAGAACGGACACAACGCGTCGCCGATCAAGAGCATTCCTCTCCGCAACGTCCTCTGCGCGCACTTGGAGCAAAAGACACGTACCCTAGGCAAGTTGATCCCAGGCAGATTCCTCAGCAACTCCATCACCTGTGCGGAGGCGAGACCAACGGGCATACCAGGTGGGACCTCGCCGCCTGGCATACCTGGCGCGGGCTGTGCGCCAGAGGCGGACTGAGGCGGGGGCGGTCCGGCAGAGATGTGTGAGAGGGTGGGATCATGTTGAGTAGGGGGCGCAGTAGCCATGGTGGATGCCGAGCGTTGAGAGCGGTTCTGTTCGAGTAGTGATCACTGGTCGATGCCGGCGGCGATGGGAGAGAAGTGGCGGCGAACCTGTCCCTTATGAGAGCTTGACGTTGATGAGTGCGGCGAGGTCGCTGTGACGGACGACGTGCGGGGTACGGGCGTCGCTGGGCGAGACGGTGCGGTGCGGGGGCGAGTTGATCACGGGGGAGAAAGACAAGGTCACGACGCCGGTCACGAGGGCCGCTATATAGCCTGCACGTGAGAACGGACACAACACAGCCAAATACGTCTCCCACACCCCGGCTCCCGCGCACGGTCCAGGTCCTCCCCACCTCTCCTCCGAGCGTCGATGCAGCTCTCCTCTGGCTACGAACGGTCTGTCGGTCGGTTAAGGCGTTCACCACTACTTCAACGCTGTCCGTGGTATGCTCAGGTGGTCATCTCACAGCGTTTGGGTGATTTTAGATTGGGCCAGGCAAATTCGCATCTATCCGTTTAGAGTATTGCTGGCGAATCAACGTGGGCCAAAGTGCGTCCGTCCTGGGCATGTTCTGTCTTGATGGCCGAGCATCCCTTCCTACTTGGCCAAGAACGATGCGGCCAACTCTGGTCAACTTCAATGGATCGCCTGTTCAGCTATGGAATGCTTAGCACCCCGCTGATATGCTTCGTCCATACCTCGTCCGATCCGTCGTTTGCTAGGAGCCCCGTTCGCCGAACTGGAGGGCAGAGCTCTATCGCTTGGAAATCAGACAGCGTCCCAAAGTTTCTCCTTTTCAGTGTTCCTGCTGGATCCGTCTTGTCCTTCGACTATTGAGGACGTTGGCAAGACTTTTCGTCATTCTCGCGACGGGATACTGCTGAACGATGGAGAGTAGCGGCGGAAGTGGAAGTTGACGATAGGAAGATTGTCGCCGAGGCAGCTGATTAGTCGCGGGCCTTCTCATATATATCCATATCGCTGCTTGAAACTTGTTTCCTTGTGCGAGCATGATGTGATGATACGCCAGAGCTCAGCACGCATTGTGTTACAAAGTGAGTGGCTGCCACATGCCTCTGACTCACCCGTGTACTTACTTGCCGCCATCCTTGTACAGCGCTTTTCTCCTACTGGCGTCGTCATGCTCTATTTTTGTTCTGTGCAACGTGGGCGGACCATAGCGCGATGATCTATTTTTTGCTTGGTATTGATTGCCGTCGAAAGATGTTAGATGTTACTCGGAGTACGAGAGCCTTACTTTCGATGCGAAGACTGAGCGAACTTGACGCTCGTCTTGCTTGCAAAGTGAGCTGCGTGGTAGGGCCGGTGGTGGCTCTGAGTTATTATCCGCCTGTGGTTGCGTGAGAGTGGGCAAGCGGTGGTTGTGGGGTGTGCGCAGCAGGCTGTGCGTCTGGTGCCCTTCAAGCTGCACCTTTGTTAATGGCCGAACAGACCCTTACTTTTGAAATCCCACATGATGTTGCGTTGGTGCGACGTCCTATATATTCGCGATGATGTACGGCATGCCACTACCGTTTCTTTTTGCCATTTCGCCAGCACAGAGTCGCTGCTCGACGCCGACAGCTGCGCTTTCCCCGTCGACGAGACCCTTCTTTGTCCGCAGTCAGCGCAGTCGTATTGAGCTCCTGCCCCCGGCAATTCAGTTAGATTTGTTGGCGTCCGTCACAAGCAAAATCTCCATACAAATACCCAGGCGGGCTGTGCCTCCCGTATAGAATCTCTCCTTCTGACCACCATCTAATACTTGTGCATCATGCGAGCTGCTCTCTTTGCGGCGTCTGTCCTTTCCTCCACTGCCTTCGCCGCCAACTACAGCCTTGTGAGGACGTACCAGGGCTCGGACTTCTTCGATGGGTGGTCGTATTATAACTACTATGATAACACCACCAGCGGTATGTGGCATTCTGAAACGGTCCGGCTTTCGCGCAGTTGGTTCTCAGCGTGATGGTGCCGCGGTGCAGGTGATGTCGAATATGTCAACGCCTCGTATGCTACGTCGGACAAGCTCGCGTACGTGACCGATGCAGGACAGACAGTCATCAAAGTGGACAACACCACCTTCGTCCCATATAACTACAAGCGTGACTCGGTGGGCACTTGACGACGCCGGCTTCTCCGTCACACCAGGCTAACCGAGCGAATGTGATACGCAGGTTCGCATCACGACGGATGACTACTTTGAAATGGGCAGCGTTATCCTCTTCGACGCCGCCCACCTTCCCTTCGGATGCTCTGTACGTCCCCTACCCATCTACCCACGCTCCCATCACACTCACACGACGGCTTGGGATATGGTAGGTTTGGCCGAGCTTCTGGACGAAGGGCCAGGACTGGCCCGCCGGCGGCGAGATCGACATCCTCGAGGCGGTCAACCAGATGACCTACAACCAATATGCGCTGCACACCAATGCGGGCTGCAATGCCTCATCGAGCGCGACGGCGAGCGGAACGATCGGCACGACGGACTGTAACGCCACTGCTGGGTGCACTTACGTGCGTTCTCTCATTTCTTGCGTATGTGAAGTGTGCTCATAATCATTTGCTCTCCGCCATGCAGGCAGAGGCCAAGTCGGACAGCTACGGCTCAGGGTTCAACTCTGCTGGCGGAGGCGTGTGGGCGACCCTTCTCGATGCCTCCGGCATTTCCATCTGGTTCTGGAGTGTGAGTCTCCCTACCTGTATGCTCTACCTTTGCTCACAAGCTAAATCCGACGCAAGCGTGCCGACATTCCGAGCTCGATCTCCACCGCGAACACTTCGATCGACATCTCCGACTGGGGCACTCCCTCGGCGAACTACTCGAGTGCGCTCTGCGACATTGAGACGTACTTTGCGGCGCAGCAGCTCGTGTTGGACATCACGCTGTGCGGTGACTGGTGCGTGCACTGGAGTCCTCAAGGAACCGGGTCATACTCACGTATATGAATTCTGGGTTCAGGGCTGGCGATCTCTCCACATACACTGAGACCTGCTCGATCGAGGGCGGCGGAGCTGGCAATGCCTCTTCCTGCGTACGTCCACCGCATAATAGCACTTGTAACATGCGGCACACAACTCACCTCTACCCACAGTACCTCCAAAACGTCTACAACTACGGCAACACGACCGCGCTCGACGACGCCTACTTCCTGATCAACTACGTCAAAGCGTTCAACGTCAACAGCAGTCTCGTCACCCCCTCGGGCTCCTCTTCCTCCATCTCGCCCACAGGCACTGCCGCGCTCGGCACGGGCGGCAACAGCTCTGGGAGCTCAAGCGGCAGCGCCTCGGGCAGCACGGGCACCAACAGCTCTTCAGGCAGCAGCAGCGGCGCGTTCGCGGATCGTCTCGGCGTGCAGTTCGCTGTGCTCGCGGGCGGTATTGGCGCGCTCGCGGCGTTGATCTTGATTTGAATGGAGTGAAGGTGAAGGCGGAGAGCATGGGCCGGGTGAGATTATAAATGGACTGTTGTCTGAAGGGACAACTGATTGATAACCCACAATCCCTCTTCGGTGACCGTCATTTTGGACTTGGTTTGCACCAGCCTATCTAGTATTTAGATACATCCTTTCTATTGTAATGGAGATCTGATTGTTGTCCGTTGGTATCAATCTCGGGGTAACTCGCCCTTCTCGAAGCGAGCAGGCTGCCGTCACTTTTACCGAAGCCGCAACACCTCATCGCCAAGGCACCAGCAACACTGAAAAGATAATTCTAGCTACTTGCGAAGTTCTTGCATGCATGGTATATAGTACACGGTCTAGCACGACCCGAAACGCCGAACATATGCGTACGTACGGTAAGGTATATAGCGCACACGAATATCAATATTAGGAAATGACACCGCTCCGAGCCGACCAGACGAAGATGCAAAGAGATGACGATGAGAGATTACTACGATACCAAAGGCCGCCGGATGTAGAGCAAGATAGATGGGCAGCCGTTTCCTAGTCGCCAATATAGATCGCGTGAGAGCGCACATCGGGGATCCTCCCCCCCCTTCCGTCATATCAAACCGCACCAAAGCGCTATCACACCTACCCGCGCAGCCTCCACCCATCGCCCTTCCGCCTCTCCCTCCCAACACCACCAAATGCCTCTCGCACGACGAGCCACAGCGCCGTGCACGACACAACATCCTTGATCTCCTCCGCAGTGAGCATCAGCCCGCCCACGCGCCCGTTCTCCTTCGTCCCGCCGCTCCAAAACTTGACCGTCTTCGGGCCCCCATTCGGGGCCGGCGACGCAGGCGGCGACGGCGGGGCGGGGCGGGCGATACCCTGCGGCGTGATGATCCGCTTGCGGACCGCGATCCGCTCGACCTCGATGTCCGGCAGCGGGAAGGGTACCTTGAGCAGCGCGACGACCTTTGGATGGTGCGGCGTCGGCACGACCACCGCGACGCGCAGGCGGATGGAGGGGCCGTGCTCGTGTGGGGGGAGGGACGCCGGCTGGGACAGCCGCGGGGGTGACGAGGGCGACGACAGCCGTCGCACGACGAGCGTGCACGTCCATGGCGTCTCCGAGTCCTCCGGGTCGCTCTCCTCCCCGTCGTCCTCGCCCTCCCTATCCCTCCGCCTCGGCCGCGCACGCGCGCTCTCCTCCGTCGACTCGCTCGTGATGATGCTGCCCGCCGGTCCTGGTGACGTGGACCGCGCCGATTCCATACTCCTCCGGACGCCCAGCGTAGACGACAATGTCCGCGACTTCTGTGTTGACGACGGAAACTGCTGATGTTGTAGCGACGGGGCGTCCGGCATGGTCCCGATGCTATTTCGGTTTCTCCGCTTGCTCCCCTCCCGCTTGACGCTCGTCTCCCTCGACCGCTCCCCACCCCCGTCTCTTCCTCGCCTCTTCGTCGAACTCTTCCCCCTTGACCACTCGAATCGCACCTCCACCGTGCTTTCCAGCCCTGGCAGTGATGTTGAGGACGTACCTCGCGCCTCCTGTAATCGCTCCTTCACGCCACTGAGCATGCTCTCCGGCTCGCCCTTCAGCCACCTCCGTACAACCCAGACATATTTGCTCGGCCGGCCGCGTGGTGGCATAGTCGGAGAGCGGAGGGATGGCTGGATGCCCAGCACGGGAGGTTGCAACGGTTCGAAAACGAGGGGAACGATGGGAAGTGCATGCGTGGACAGGAGCGATGCCCGTTTCGATCGTTTGGATAATTCTGGCACAGTCGAGGAGTTAGAAAAGGTGGATGTTGCAGGCGAGAGCGGGAGTGGTGCGGGAGTCGACATCACGCCGTTCTCCTTCTTCCTGTTGTTGAACAGTTTACCGAAGAACTTCCGGCCGTTCTGACGGGGGCCCGTTGAGGCGGTTAAGACAGTAGACGTGGCCTCCGGTGGCATCGGAGTCTGCAAGCCCTGCTCACTCGTACCCTCGGCCGTCTCCAACGACACGGCCGAAGAGGTCGGCGTATGTAGCCCAAGCGGGGACAGCGTGCCGCCGCGGCTATACGCCGACCCCGCGCTATACGCATAATCAAAGCTGATCCGCCTTCCCGTTTCGTCCACACCACTGCCGACGCCCCACACCTCGACTGGCTCGAGCACTGCCAGGCCGATTACCTCGAGCCCGCGCTTCATGAACTTTGCGATCTTCGCGTCCGTGCCAGCGTCCAGGATCACGTTCTGCATAACGTTGTGTGCCTGCAAGTTGTACAGCGGGATGATCATGCGCCGACCTGACGAACTCGACGAAGACGAGTTGATGGTCGAGAGCGAGCTGGTCGAGTAGTTCGAGTACATCGAGCGGTCGGACTGGTTTGAGCGCGTGCGCGTGAGCGTCGACTGCGATGCCTGGGGCTCGCCATCGGCGCCGGACTCGGTCGAATGGCTCGTGCTTGGCCGTTCTTTCGAGCTTGGTGGGACAAGCTGGACCTGGAGGTTCAACGGGTGATTGGTTTTGGATGGCGGCGGGCGAACAACTATGAAGGACTGTGGGGGGAACGTCAGCGTCATGTTGCAAAGAATTATGCAAGCTGAAGCGGTTCAGGTCTGAGTGCAGTTATATTGTGATGGATGGCAAGCAGCGAAAGCTTAATGGACAGCCCCCAACGAAATTCTGATTCAGACCATCCGCCGAAGGGAGCGCCAAATGACAAACTCAACCTCATCGCTAGAGCTGGGCGCATCAAATGCGTGAGCCTGCAGTGCAACCCGACCAGCACGCAATGTCATCGAGCAATGCGCCGCCCGCGCGGCAACATCCGTTCTGCCGAGCACAGCACCTGACCCGTACATGCCTCGGTACCGAATAGACCTGCGCCTCCTCCAACTTTGTATGACGTGCGTGCGATAGTGGCACGGCTGCTGCATCAGAGCCAATCAACCTTGACGGCGCTCGCAGCAGGGTCGCGCGCTGAGACACGTCCTGCCCACCGCGCTCAAAGTCATTGGAGGGCGATGCTACGGAGTTGTGCCAGCGAGTGGACGACGACGCAAAGGGGAGGAGAGGGAGATAGTGAGGCGCACGGGCGATGGGCAAACGTACGGTATTCATCAAATATGATGCGTAGCATGATAGTTAGGAAGCTGAGAACGAGAGTGTACGGGTGCAGACGCGGGCGCGAGTATCACCGTCCAGCGAAGCGAGCGGAGAACGCAACGACAGTCAGATGTTGGCCGGCCAGTAGAATAAAAGTCGCAAGGAGAGCATGTTTCAAGAGAAATAGCAAATTCGAGGCGCTGAGGAGCGAAGAAGCTACGTGCCGCTAGTCCGTAGTTACCTCCGCAGCGAACGTAATGAGTCCAGCGATGTCGACATTCGTCGAAAGCATCAATACGGCGAATCTGTGCAATAAAGCAAACGAGCAGAAGCAGATTGCTGATACTAACCTCATTTGTCCTCTCTCTTTTCTTCTTTACTCCTTGTTCGTCGACTACGGCCGGCACCTCTCTCGGTGGTGGTTCAGGACTTGGTTCCTCTGGCGATTCGGGCGTCGGGGACAGCTTCTCCGTGGATGGACCTGAGCCAAATGGATGCAGCGCTGAGGGCAGGAAGGAGGTAATTGTTTGAAACATGGCGACAGCAGGCGAGAGGAGGTCATGAACATGGATCTAAGTAGTGAAAGCAATGGGCGTCATTTAATCCACTGCAATTGGCTAGATTCCCACGTGCTCGCAGCCACAATGCACGTGGCGATAATATCCGTACCGCCGTTACCCCTTACTGTTTGCTCGTCTCTATGCAAGATCTTTGCTTGAACATCCGGCAATGCTTCATTCTGGCCAGCAAATCCATCGTCCGATTTGTCTGTTTGGGTTTGAGCGGTTTGCTGCTGCTGCTGCCTTTCTCTCCTGCGGATGACGCATGCGCATGGCTGTGTCAGACTGATTTCGCATCGCGCTTACCGGTCTCCGCTCCGTGCCAGGAAAAAGACATTTGTCAAAATCGATTACCCCCATCTTATCGGACGCGACTCTCTCCGGCTGCCCCAAGTACGATCCATATCTGGATACGGGAGACCACCGATTGATGTCGTGATGGTGGCCCCCTATCGACTCCGTTGAAAACGGTATATAATCCCGGGAGTAAGCTCTTGCAGCTCAACAGATGATCCTGTGTGCTGGTGGATTTGAAGGCTACAAGATCCACGACTCGCACGATTGGTCGCGATATTCCACGAAGTATGCAAGAATTCCGTGGTACGATCGGCTGAAACGACACTCGAGCAGCAGCAATATTGTCAGCCTGATCTGAAGCCGTCTTGGCGATAACGCACAGTCCACGATGCCGAGTCACACAGGGGTCGCAAATCGCGTACATACGGCATCGGGAAATGGATCCATCACCAACTAGCGCCGAGCGTAGACGGCTTGGCGCTCGTGAGCGTTCTCAAGTCGAGTAGCTCAGGCTAATGTCTACGTGACTTCGACTCGTTCGCATCTGCGTCTCCTTACGCAACGCTAGAAGCAAGTCATTGTTACTGTGTGCTGCTTGACTGGTGGCGATCACGAGGCGGGGTTTGTGCAAAAAGCCTCCAATGTACACTACTGCGATTCTAATGCATTGCGCGATATTCGAATTAGTCTGACATATCAATAAAGAATCTGATATTCTCATCGGCTGAGTATGACCGTATTTCACAGCAGGCGCGCACCGTTGCATTGAATGCAACAAACACTCTCTAATAATTGCGCGAGAGTTAGTGACCTAACAAAGATTAGCACATTCGGCTCGTGCATATGTGCATGGGAAAGATTGAGCCATTGACGGACAAGTCTGACACTGACCAGCCATCAAGATGCGATAAAATAACCTAACATGACGTTCATATCTGGGCGGCCAATGCAAGCAAATGGGATCATATCATCACGTACATCATTTATGACGGATGCCTCTGCCTCCCATCTGGTGTGCTATGGTGGGTGTTTCTTCTTCTGAGGTCTTTGCCAATTCAGTCGTTTTCGTCTCATCTACAACTTCTATTGCCATATAAATTTGGACATTGTGGGCTTGCGGCATTAGGAAATGCAAAGAGTATCAGTCCGCCATTAATGGCGGTTTAGAAAACTGTGAAGGACTGCTATCATAGCTTTCGATTTACAACGGGTACGAAGTGCATATATACTTTTCTTAAAAAACGCGAGCTTTCGACGCCACCGACGCGTCGCGTCGCATGCACGTGCCACACGCGTCGGTGGCTGGCAACTTTCCCACAAGAGAAAGCCAGACGCCACGTGGTGACCCGACGACGGGCGGGAGAAACAAACGCTCACGCTCACACCGCGCTCGTGGTCTCCCTCGACGCTCAAATCCCTCCGCTCTTTCATTCCACGTTCCTTTCACGATGAAGTCAGCTACAGTTGCACTATCACTCGTCGCAGCAGCGTGGGCGTCCACGGTGAGCCTAAATTTCCCCGCCTGCGCAGCATCCGCAGCGGGCTGATGGTGATCGCAACGCACAGTCCTCCTCCTCCGCACTCATCCCTGCCGGTATCAGCGCGGGCTGCACGACCTTCCTCACCTCCTTCAACTCCGACTCGACCCTCGCAGCCTGCACCGCCCCGCTCATCAGCGCCACCGCGCAGTTCGGCGCGACCGCAAACGCAAGCGCGTCCCCGACCTCGTCCACCGTCAAGACCGCCCTCGCCGACCTGTGCGGCGCGTCGTCCGCATGCAGCCCCACGACCATCCGCTCGACCCTCACGGGGATGTACGCTGCCTGCGTCGACGAGCTCACGAGCGGTTTGAACGCGGACGTGCTGAGGACGTACGACGTGCTCTATTCGATCGTCCCGCTGGCGAATGCGATGTGCAGCAAGGACGATAGCGGCGATTACTGCGTGCTCGACATCAGTGCCAGCGGGAACAGCAGCAGCAGCAGCAACTCTACGAACGACGCCGCCGCGTCGCACAGCAGCAGCACCTTCAGCAACATCTCCCAGTACCTCTGGTCCTCCTCATCCTCCTCCTCTAGCTCGTCCAATTCCTCGCTCGCGCGCCGCGACGACTCCACACAGACACCCATCAGCATCGTCCCAAACGTGACCACCTTCAGCAGCAACAACATCCTCTTCCTCTTCCTCTCGCCAGACCTCTCCTCCTCCGAGCTCTGCACCTCCTGCGCGCGCAACGTCCTCTCCGCCTACATCGACTTTGAGAGCACCGTCCCGTACGCGCCCGGCCTCGCCGTGAGCACGCTCATGAAGGGCCAGACGGCGCTGTACAAGTCCGTCATGAACATATGCGGCGAGAACTTCCTCAGCGGCGCCGCGGAGGCCGCGGGCTCGCTCTCCGGTGGACTGCTCGGTAACGGCGCACACAGGAGCGTTGGCGGCGTCGGTTCAACGTATGTCGCTGCACTCGCGGGAGTCGCCGCGTTCGCGATGGCGGCCTCCACGGTGCTGTGAAACGCCCGCACGTGCGGTGCTTTGTACTTGCTATGAGTGTGCGGAGGCTTGTCTCTCGAACTACCATTCTCACAGACTAATATACCCGCACGCACCGACTTACCTTACTTCGGACTGGGCTCGCGAAGGGACGCGTAATAGTATTGTTATTGACCTGTTCGGTTAGCTTCCCTACGTTCATAGTCCAGTATGCACCGAGGGATCCATCCACTCTGATAACTATGCAACGTAGCGAAAAAAACTGTAAGTGAGGCTGACCCGGCGGGGCTTCACGACTCCAACCCCGCCATCTCATAATCCATCGGTACGTCCTTCCTTTCCATCCACGCAGCGTCCTCGCTGCCCAGATCCACGCCCTTCCCGCAATCCAGCCGGCGGCGCGAAGGCAGCTCCTTCAGCTCCACATGCATACCGTCCTCCTTTTCCTTGCGATCGTCCGAGCAGCCGCCGCCCGTTCCAGCCGACCCACACACGATGTAATGCTCTCCATGCCAGCCGACAAAGTCGAGCAAAGGCAGCGCAGCGGCGACGCTCCGCGCGTTCGCGAGCCACTCCTCCGTCTGACGCGTGTGCTCCTTATCTGACATGAGCGTCGGCTGCGGCCGCGCCGCGCTGTGCGAGCGCAGGTGCAGCATCGAGAGAGAAGGGAATGCCCGGAAAGCTGTGGCGTATAGGTGCTGTGGGATGCAAGTCAGCGCATGTTTTTTTTGCACGCAGCAAGCGGAACACGCACCAGAGGGCTGGCAGACGTGCATGCTACATGCAGAGCGACCATGTTCTCTGGGATGGCATCCACCAACGCATCCACGATCTCCCTATCCAGGCGGTCGAACTTGACTCGCAATACCCTAAGTCCTGTCAGCCCACCCAGGACACCCTGCACGCGCTCCCACGGACAACCGCCCAAGTCAAGCCTTCTCAGCGCAGGCCTCATCCTCACAAACTGCGACACAGCCTCATACAACCCCCGCTGATCATCCATCCCCACCATCACAAACCGAAACGCCTCAAGCAGCGGCAACATGGCATGCCGCGCCCGCCCCCCTTCCTCCTCAACGAGATAATCCGCCGCAAACACCGCGCGCGCCGCCTCGGGCTCCTCGAACGTCCCGTGCAGCGTGAGCGAGCGCAGCGCGCCCGCATGCGCGATCCGCGCGAGCACCGCGTGCGAGATCCGCGTGTCGACGAGGTCGAGGTGCGTCAGCGACCGGATCGTCCCCGACTGGAACGCCCCGTCCCACGAGTGCGGCCGCTGCAGGTGCGCGCCGAGCGTCAGGTGCCGCAGCGTCCCCGCGTTGTGGTCCAGCACGCTCCGCACCTCGCCCATGTCCGCGAAGCCGTCGTCGTCCTCGGCGCGCAGGCAGAATCGGTGCAGGTTGCGTAGGCCGGACTGTGAGCACAGCAGAGATCAGCGCCGACGGCGAGACGGCAGAGTAGAGGGAAACCGACGTACCACGCCGACAGCGTCAAAGTGCCAGCCGATCAGCCCGAGGCCTTGCAGACGGGGATGGCTCGAGAGCAGCGTGCGCACCATCTCGACGCGCATCTCCGGGTATCCGATCCACTCGAACTCACGAAGAGCGGCGAAAGCAGGCAATGCAGCGCGGAACAGTCCTGCGACACAGTCAGCGGTACGGCAAAGTCTGAGAGGGTGAAGAAGGCCGCACTGAGGATAAGGTCGAACATGTCCCCCTCTTCGTAAGCCCAATGCAGCCTGAGCGTCCGCACCCGGGCAGCAAACGTCGCGTCCGCCTTGACGCGATCGAGCACGTCCAGTCCGCGATTCACGCTCTCCTGGTCATCCCCGCCAAAGTAAAGGTCGAGCGTGTGAAAGATCCGCCGCGCTGCAATGTCGTGATAGAACGAAGAGACGGACAACCATGTGCGCAGGTGGTACCGCGGAATAAAGCGGGCGATGTGCTCCCAAACCTCGGCGGGAGCACGGCGCCACGCTGGCTCGTGAAGGTGGTGTATCTAAAATGAGTAGCGTCAGACAAGAGGCCGTGAACTGCGGCTCTGGGAAAGCGGAGAAAATGCGATGACGTGCGCGACCCCGGGGTGCGTCAGCTGAACCGATGCTTTAGGTAGTGAGGGGTGACTGAATAGAGAAGCGGGTCAAATATGTCGTCACATATGCTTTAGACGTGTTAGAAGTCCTCGCGCGGTTGTCGGAGGCTTTTCCTACAAGGCAAGCATACAGGCTTGATGTCAAGCCTACCAGAGGTGTCTGCCTCGTCTAAGGGCGTGAGGATGGCTCAATAACCTCTGCCTGGGCGTCGGCAGCACGAAAATTGCCTGTGTAAAAAATTATGTTGTACGGCGACTAAAACTCACCAAAAATGTGCGCTCTCGCCGTGGTCGTGTGCCAGTACGCGGAGAGCGCAATTGTGCAGCCGAGAAAAAATCTGCATCGACCATGCATCAGCAACAATGTCATGAGCATGTACGGTCAAAATGAAACGAGACAGAACACGGAAGACTTGATTGCCGAAGATAGGCCGCCGAAATACAAGCACGAGGAAAGTGTCTGAAAAAAATCTGACCGTACCCAGGGCCGAGGAAACAAGGCATGAAGTGAACTAGGAGAAGCCTTGTCACCGTGATGAATCATGCCTTGTTTGGAAAACACCGCATTCCATCCGCAGAAAATTTTCTTCAATGTGAACCACGCACACATCGACCACCTCATATTGCATGCGCTCGAGATGAGAAGACCTCATTACGCCCAGCATAGGGCGCCATCTCTAGCCAGAACAATAGCGCATAATGCATGAACCGCAGAGCTAGAAACGGACGCCATGCACCATGAGATAGTCATCCATTATGCATAGCTTGGGTCAGAAACGAACGCATCGAGTCTGCCGGGACCGCTCATGTTGGGAAAACACCGCATCCCGTGCATGAGTGATTTTCTCCGAGATGAGCAACGCGTATATGACCATCCCGTATGGAGAGCGCTCGAGCTGAGGAAAACCTCATAACACCCAGCATAAGTGAGGTTGGGAGCGCCATCTCTAGCCAGAATCCTATCCCATAACACGTGAATGTAAGAGCGAGAGACAGACGCCATGCATTATGAGATGGTCATCCACCGTGCATAGCTCGATGCAGAAACGAATGCACTGAATTTTCCACAACGCCAGGCTCTCTCTCATAACACGAAGGCATAGCCGTGAACGGCTGCTGTGCAACACGAGATAGCGACTGACGTCTTCGCACCTTGTTGCGCTTTAGCGAGGAGCATCTCCCCAGCGGCTTTCCGTGCATTCGCTCGAATGCGTAGTGCCTTCCTGAGGTCTTCCTGAGCGATGTCAGGGGTACGCAAGTACACGTCCAAGTAACGTTCCACGTCGGGGCCATATCTGTTGTTAACGTCAGCCCAGGACAATCTCATCCATGAATGAATTCAAAAAAAAAAAAGAGGAAAAAGGCAATGACTGCTGTAGACGAAGAGGCTCTGTCAAACACAGCAGCCTGATCAGACCTCCCGATACAGTCGCGGCAGTTGAAATCAAAGGCAAACCCAGTCTGGCACGAACACAAGCAAAGATCACGCACCTCTCGGCCTCAATCAACGCAACACAAATATCAAGCAACATTCTCGCCTTCCCCGCACACGTCAGCGACTTGACAGCACTGCAAGCGGCCGCGGTGAGCTCGTCGACGCCGCCGTTCTGCATAGCGAGCGCAGGGAATTACAGTGGTGGGAGTGGGGATACGATGGATGCCAGCATGGCGGCGGTGGAAGGGAGGGGCCCCGGACCCTCGCGCCAGGGCTGGGGATCGTGCCGGCGTGCGATGCCAATGCGCCGGGTCGAGTCGCGCACCAAAGGAGTGGGCAGGGGTTGAACCGCGGCTTGCGGCAAAGACGCTGCCAGTAGATCTCCGCCCTCCACCGTTCCGAGTCCGAGGGAGAGAGAGATGGTCACCATGCCCGTCGCCGGATAAAGCAAGAGACGAACGGAATAACGGGTTTTGTTACCTCACATTGCACTGGGAAGCTTGGGACGAATAGATGGGGTTCTTGTTGGCTGGATGCTTGTCCTTATCGGGCCCGGAGCGTTCCATTCGAGTGGTCGCTGCAACGCCGCTGCCTCGCGGTCTGCTGCCTTCCTCGTTGCCTGCTCCACATAGTACATGTCAGATGATGCTAGCTATCCACTGTAAGGGTGTGTCAGGCGCCCGACATTTATGTGTCCAGCGCCAACGACAATATGACAACGCTGCTCTGATGGCGGCCTACAAACGACTCATCGAACCTTTTTCATCACAAGTGTGATCACAGGTGCAGAGTCTAGACAATTTACACTACAGAACTTTCCCAGCCAGGGCTCTACTGATCGCCACTCCTTCCTTCCAGATTACGGGCGCCTGTGCGGTCCGCGCGCGGTCCCAAATCTTCCACGCCACCGACATTGTCCCACGCCACGCTCAAATCCGTCGATGCGCCCACGTGACCGACGCGTCGCCCTCACGTGACCGACACGTCCCCGTCTCGGGGTCCCCGGACACGTCTCTGAGTGGCGGTTGCGGCAGTGGGAATGCAGGGGGCTGGTGTAAGGGATGGGAGATAAATTAGTACGATGTCGGTGTACAGTTACAGGCATGACATACACAGGGCTTGACATATATAGCAGTTCAATGTAGTATGTGAAAGGAAACCTTACAAAACCTAGTAATTCCGGACCGTCAATCTGTCCAGATTCAGAACTTCTTCCTCCACAGCACCTCCGCCTCGACCTTGACGCCCGCATACATGTCCTCCGTCTTCTTCACCGGCTTCCACCCAATCGACCGACCGCGATCCGCCCGGCAGCGCGACGTGCTCCCAAACAACCACCCATTAGCCTACCAGGCGACAACCACGATAAGCATTTGCGATCAGCAACAGCAGCACAATCGTACCTCGGCGCGGAAATACTTGGGCAGTTCCTCCTCCGTGAATGATGATATCTCATCGTTCTCGATAGCTCCGAGCTCCACCAACGCAGTAACGACCGCCTTGGTCAAGTCATACCAGCAATACTCTCCATTCTCCGCGAAATAGAAACCTTCCCAGCCATGCCCGACATGTTCAGGGTCGCGCCGGATCGCGTCAAACAACACGACATACAGGTCCGCCACTGCGCGGGCGGATAGCTTCATCAGACGATTACAGCGAAAGAGCTCCGCTCGACGCACCGTCATCGATGTCCACGTCGGGCCACACCGACTTGCCAAGCCCGACGACCCCGCCTTGCTTCCGCTGGATCGCTGCGAGGATCATCCAGGGAATCGCAATCGAGTACGGATTGGAGATGCCCGCCTCGACGAGAGCGTGGTTCGCGACACCGTGGATTTGGGACGGGAATACGATGTGCGTCCGAGCGTATTCTACGAAAAGCATCCTGTGAGAGGACGCGCTAAAGTTATGTGGGACTACACAAGGTACCCTGCTGGTCGGCCGCAATGACGGCGAGATCGACCTTGCGATGAATAGCGGTCTCCGGGATCGCCTTCAACTGCTCGACGTCCAGGTCTGAATAAACCTTGTCCGCAACGTACATCCCCCTCGTATCCTCGCTTAGGACGCCTGCAAACACTAAGCGTCCCCTCTCGGTGCATCAGCAAAGGTGCTCACCTGTGCCCGACTAGACACACGCATTCACGCGCTCAACCAGGAATCTCGCCTCTCAGATGTACGATACTCACGGTATGAATCAAAATTGGCAAATCTCCGAGCGACTCATGCCTCTTCTTCAGCCCCCGCAGGATCGCCTGCATCGCGGGCAGATAGTCTGAATCTGCCTGCAACACCATGCACATGAACGTCAATCCGGACCCAGAACGAACCACCACGACTTACACAAGAGAACACGACATCCGCTTGCTCCGACAACGCCTCAAGCTTGTCAAAGTCATCGAGCGACCCCACCACGCTCCTAACCCCGAACGCCTCGAGCTTCCTCGCCTTCTCCGGAGAGCGCACGAGCGCAGTGATGTCGAACGTCCCCACGTCGGGGTGCCGCAGCAAATGCGCTAGCACAGTCCCACTGATGTAGCCTGAACAAACAGATCGACACCATTTACGAGTTGCAATATAGAAAGCACCCGAGTTCGCAAACGCACCCGCCGCACCAGTCAAAAAGATACTCGTCTTGGAGGCCGCCATGCTTCGCCCAGCTGTACGTGAGTTGGAATGGCAATGGAGTCTTCGAGTACATTCTTTGCTTCTTTATACGCTGCAAACCAGCAGGGGGATACTTACAGCGTACAGTAAGCCACTTCTCCGATCTTGGCCGGGGATTGATCATCCGTTGACGTTTTTGAGTCTTGACTAAGAGTCTAGTGCATCTGATGGTCGGGCAACAAGCTTTGGAAAGAGTGCTCGCGTTGTCTTATGTGCGACATTCCGCGATGAGGCCTGAGGCCTGAGGGCTTGAGTGTTCGCTGGGGAGAGCTACTGAAGAGACGGAGTCGATCGATGGCCAAAATAGTGTTACTTTGTCGGTGACGACAAGGGCACATGACATTGTAGATCACATATGACGTCATCAACTTCGTCCGCGTCCGCTTCCAGCGTTTAACGTAGCACTACAATATTCTGCTTCATGCTTACTGATTAAGCCTTGATCATGGGCATGAAAAAGTAAGTAGTTCACAGCAAAAGCAAGGCCAGCACGATGATCGTGGTATCAGCTGGCATGTAGCACGGTCATGAATCCACAACATATTGCGACGCAAAAATAGCACCGCATTCTGTCCGCCGTGATTCTCCACTTACTGTTGTACATGATCGAATTCTTCCTCAGCGATTCTGTGCCATACGAACCCCATCACGAAGTGGACAGCTTCAGACCACCCTCCTCCTGCGCCTCCTTCCACAGCGACTGCACCTCCGGCTTGATGCTCGCGATCATGTCCTTCGTCGTCTTCCTCGGCTTCCACCCAATCGAGCGCCCGCGGTCCGCGGTGCAGCGCACGTTGCTCCCATAGTACAATCCAATTGCCTGACATCCAGATACACGTTGAACAATAGCACCGGACTGGCGATTTAGGGTGAGACGCACCTCTGAGCCCCAGAACTTGACCAGCTCCTCCGTGGTGAACGTCGTCGGCTCGTCGCTCCCGCCGAGGCCGAGCTCGACGAACGCCACGGCAATCGCCTTGCTGATGTCGTACCACGAGTGCTCGCCATTTTCGCCAAAGTGGAAGCCCTCCCAGCCGTGCCCGAGCTCCGGGTCGCGCGTGACCGTATCGAAGATCGTGATGTACAGCTCCGCCACTGTATTGCTGTGTGAGCAAGGGCATGGAGAGAGGGAGGTAATGCACGCGCGCTTACGGTCATCGATGTGCACGTCAGGCCAGAGTGACTTGCCGAGGCCCACCATGCCGGCTTGCTTCCGCTCAATCGAGACGCGGATGATGTTGGGGATTTGGATCGAGTGTGGGTTCGAGATGCCCGCCTGTGCGAGGGGGTGGGTGGCAATGCCATAGATGGTGGACGGGAGCACGATGTACGTCTTTGTATATCCTGCAACGCTGTCAGAGAACACATCAGGGTGTGATGAGACGATGACTGCTACCTTGTTGGTCAGCGGCGACAACTGTGAGGTCAACATTGCGATGAAAAGCGGTCTCCGGGATGGACTTGATCTGCTCTACGTTCGTGTCTGAGTAGGACGTCTCCGACGCATACATTCCTTTGGTCCCTTCAGCGATTTCACCTATGGCACATGTTCAGCCGTGACACTGTCACACATATAGCGTTGACAAGTAGATCCTGACCTGTACCAGACTATTTGAATGCAGCAACACCCTATGAGATGCAGAGGCTGAAGGTAATAGGTGATAACTCACCGTATGAATCAAAATAGGCAGATCGCCGACAGACGCATGTCTCTTTCTCTGTCCTTGCAATATCGCTTGAATAGCAGGCAAGTTATCCGCGTCCGCCTAAAGCACCAAGCGACCCGGTCAATGTACGAGCTCCAGACACTCGAAGCCCAACGAAAGCGCATCCACTCACGCAAGAAAAGACAACGTGCGACTGCTCCGCCAGCGACTCGAGCTTGTCCAGATCGTCATGCGTCCCCACCACCGCCTTCACCCCAAAGGTCTCGAGCTTCTTGGCCTTGTTCGCATCGCGCGTCAGGACCGTGATATCGAACGTCTCTGCACTCGGGTGCTTCAGCAGACGGGCGAGCACAGCGCCACCGATATAGCCTGAATGAACAAAGTTGTCGACAATTTGATCGTCCAGCAGTACGGAACCACGCGTACCTGTTGCTCCAGTCAGGAAGATCGCCGTCTTAGAGGTCGCCATGCTTTGTAGGGTATCAAGCGCAGAGGCAATTGAATCGCTACGCCTTTATAGAGTTCTTTGTGGGGTAAAGCGCTTCCAGCAAATAGTTGTACAGTCAGCTTTCTCGGGCATTCACGAACGCCCTTAGCTGGCTGCAGATGGTATTTGGCGTGATGCCGAGAAGAGTGGCGTCTTCGGACTGACTAATGACCTCAAAGATAGACGCGAACGATAAGTCAATGCATGCAGATCGCGCAGGCTCTGGAGACGAGAGTCCGGAATGTGCAGTGTGGCCCTCAGATGCACCGTCAGGGGGTCGCCATGTTTGAGGAGGTCGCTTCGCTTGTTGCCGAGCTCTCACATTCACTACGGAAGCACACAAAGACGCTAGTACTTATTCCAAGAAGCTTTATTGACGTGTAAAGAAGACAGAGAATTCTCATAGCAAGGCACAATATGACGAATTTGAAAGATCAGGGAGTGAGATCATGATGAGAATTAGTATCCCAAGAGCCAGTGGCATTCGCAGTAGTAGAGCAATCGTGTATACCCAATCATATGCTCAAGGCGTCAGTAGCGAGAAACAAACATATAAGAAGACCGAAAGAGAAACAAGGGACCATACGGGGTGTCACGCTATAGCACTAGCGCGGCGTTGATCAGTAGACCACTAACACCAACTTGTAGTGCACGACGCACTCAACAATCCATACACACAGCTTGCAAATGGAAGAGGCTCTTCGGCAGCGGATCCTTGTGCCACTTCGCAGGCACCGCCCCGAACGCATTCATCAAGGCCGCATACTGCATCTTCGACGGTCTCCGCCGGAAATAGCGCTTGCTCGCCGTCGCGCATATCCCGAACACAGTCACGAACGGCACCTTCGGGTCGAAGGGGTCCTCGGGGACGCGGCTCCCTCGCGGGAGCACCGTCGCCCAGAAAAAGTGTTCGTAGCAGAAGATCCGTTTGAGCAGCAGGAGCATGAGTCCGTGTGTGTCCAGCAGAGCCTTTTCGTGCTTGTAGATGAACACGTCGATGTAGTGAGGGAGCCGCTTGATGTAGCTTCTGACGGTAGCATCGGAAACTTCCCAGCCGAGGACGTAGTGGCATGGATGCGAACGGAACCCCTTCGGCAGGCGGGGATAACGTATTGCCTGCCCGCGCTTTATGCGGTGCACGAGAGACGACTGTGGCCTGCTTTTGGCGCGGTCTACATCCATCGCAACATCACCGCGCGCAGGCTTTGAAGGCTTCTCAGAGTCGCCGATGGCCAATTCTTGAGACGCATTCTTCTTCTGCTCTCGGACCTGCAGAATTGTCATCAATAGTGCGCATCTTGCTGCCAGCTTGGCGACGAGCGCAAATACATACCTCTAACTTCTCAAACACCTCCCTTAGCGACTCTAATTCACCCATATAGATCGCTTCGTACTCGAATGTCCAAGCTGTGTGGCGAGGATGGTGGTAGTTACGCGGCGACTGAAGCGCGTTCAAGTACGCGTCGGTCCTTAAATAGGCCGCTCGGACTCACATGATAATATGGCCCGCCAGTGGCTCAGCGCTCAGACGGAATGATCCGATGTCACTTGTTGGTCCAACACCACCAACCCGACCTCATGAAGGCACCATAGAAATTATGCGGCTTCATTCTCTAACGTCCAAGCATCTTACGTCCTGACGACTGCATAAGAATTAGTCAACAATGTTGCAACATAACGTTTCCTTATCAGGAACATAACCTGAGGTGGACCCACAAACTGAAATTCTCATAATCGTTCAAGTGCCATGATCATGCGCGTGGAATGAGACTCGTAGAATACATAATTGGGAAAGTTGAAGTGGCCAGACCCTTCGAAATCATCAAAGCAGCAGATGTCCCAGAAATCGTTGCTCAATCGTTGCACGGCTAGCGCCACCAACGCGTTTCATATGATCACGTGGACGCGTCCGAATCTGCAGTGTGGGCCACTGGCGCCCGGGGCCCTATCCGAGAAGATGGCAAGCAACTGTTGCTTTAATTAACTTGGCAATGCATGTAGAGCTGGAAGTCGAGGAGCTGCGCAAGGTGGCGAACAGTGCACATTAAGTGAACGGCGCAGCCGTTCTGTTCGCGGACACGCCTCCGCTCGGGAAGTGGTCATCTCGGCGGACGCCTGAAAGCATGCTGTCTGCAATCTGTGGAAATTATTGATATAAGCTGTTTCACATAAAAAAACTGTCCCAATCGACAATGCAAGCCTTCATTACATCTCTGAATTGTGGGACAAGGCCCTCGGCTCGTGCGCAGGCAGAAGATGGAATCTACGAAACATCTATAGCCTAAGCGCGTAGGAAGCAAAGTCCGAAAGAATGATGTACATGGAAGGTATTGCCAAGGAGAAAAGCTAGATGAACTGAGCCCTGCCACATCACCACCGCGAACACCAGGACGGTATCGTGCGGTGACCTAAGCCCATAACCTCATCGCAACCGTTCAGCCACATCAAACAGAATCTGCCCCGTCCCGCCTGCACCCTGACCAAGCCTTGCAAGAGCGCTCCGACGAACTCTGCCAGCCATGGCGCTGGTATAAGAAGATCGCAGGCTATCCATACGGCGAAGATTAACTGCGGGTGGGTATCCACAATTCGCGCCAGGGCGGCATCAAGCTGCTCACAAGGCATACTTGTGATATCCGACTCGCTTGTCGTAACCAACTTGATGTCGATCGATTGCAGCCTGGCATGCATTGGCTGGATATCGGCAAGGATTGAGAGCAGACTCGTCCAGCCATTGGAGAACGCCCCTGAGCCAGGGGCGCGATGACACCCTACATCGGACACATAGACCGAGACCAGATTCGGATTGTGCATCAGCGCTGCTTGTTGGCCATCTGGTGAACGGGAGAATGCCGCGGGTGGCAAATTGAGGACGAGATGCTCCAGACATTCACCAGATGCACGCAACAGGCCTTGAACGTCGCCCGTCCTGAGAAATTTGACCGAGGCCGGAATTTCGCGCACGGTAATCGCCAATCGACGCATGCGCAGCTTCAGGCCACCCTGCAGCAGCCAGCTGAGTAGGGGGTCTGGCGCATGGACACCGCATTGGAAAGTCTCGATCGCTATCGATCCCGGGATGACCACTGGAGGATGAGTGTGCGAACCATCGCACTCTGAGACTCGTCTTATCTGGAGCTTCAGGGAGGAGAGCGAGGGGCATGCGCAGATGAATCGCTGCAGGCTTACGACGTCGTCGACGATCCTGATGTGCAAGTGAAGAGCCTTCACCATGGGCAGTATCGGCCACCTTATAGTCTTCGCAGAAAAGTAAGAATCGTTCCATATGGTTCCTCGGAGGGTGAGCTCTTCTAGCCGGCCGAAAGATGCGAGCGTTTGAGGCACGAAGGCGGGAATCGCGAAACGGTCGTCCCATCCAAAGTCCAACGTGCGGACGCAGAGCGCCACCGCGTCCCTCGAGTGAAGCATCACATCCTCAAAGGCGACGAGCTCCAGGTCGTTGACGATACGGATGAAATGAAAAAGATGTTTCCGCGTCGTGGGGAGCCATTCTCGCGTGACGCGGCTGCAGACCTTGAGGGTCTTGCGGTCGTCCCATAGGTGATCGAGTATGTAGTCGCATATTTCGAAGGGCAGACGTGGCGATGGGAGACCCAGATAGTCGCCCATATCGGCGATGAAGACCTGTGTTGAGCGTGCTGGAGTGAGCAGACAGAAATGTCAGTACTGAGTACACAGACACTGAAGCATCTTCAACACTAACGGACAACCGCTCTCACACGCGACTGTTCGACAAGCCTCAGGTGCGGCAGGTCTCTAGGTCACTGAGAACGTGCGGGAGCTGTGTTGAAGAGGCGGACATCAAATCTATTGTATCCCGTCGCAGTCTCACTTACTTGCACTGATTGGCGCCCGGGGACGTTTAACAATATCACCTTACAAAAATGACTTGTGGCTCATTTAAACCTTATTTTCGCAGTGCATAAGTTGACGTCGGGCGCTTATTCACGCTGGGCCGAGGTCGCCTCTCGCGCTCTCTCACACGAGATGACCACCGTATGGCACGAGTCGTTCGCGGCCTCCGCAGCGCATCTCTCCCAAGAGACTGCAAGCGGCGACGGCGATGTGAACGCGTTCTTCGTGCACGCGCACTTTATTGTCGAACGTGCACGAGAAAAGCTCCTGTGGAGCTGGTCCCTCGGACGGGTCGGCGCCCTCAATGGAACCTGGGGCGAAGCAGAGGCTCGGCGCGCTTGGGGTAAAATTGGTGGCGCCTGGGGGGGAGCGAATTGCTCGTCGAGACCAGCCACCTGGATACGCTCACAAGGGATGGGGTCGAGAGGTCCTGAAGGCGAGCGGATATCCGCTTCCGAGCTTGACTTCATATTCATCTTGTATGTACATTTCTGGTTGGTTGAAGGGTTTTCCTCTACTAACAAGACCCCATAGCATCTCTCGACGGTTGCGCATACGCTGGTCTAGGTGCCTATGGTCGGCCAACTTGGGTGTCATTTGCCCCGGAGATCAATGAGGCCACGGTCCAGGTGCAGGATATTCTACGAGAAGTGCTTCGCGATGAAGCATCTGGAGTCTGAAGGCGAACACCCACCCGGAAGCGAGATCTTTGCGGATATCGCGTTCCGCAATGAGGCTTGTGGAGACTGTGGTATGCGTCTTTCCTGCCCCTTATTTGGAGGCACCTCAGTGGTTATGGCGCTAACAAAAACAAGCGGCAGCCATGGCTTGTCGGCTTTCCTTCCTGCTCCCGATCACGTCCTTCCACCAGTGGGCACTGAGGATGGCGACCGAGAAGTGCCCCATCTCCCTCTACTCGCGTACTTCTCCCTAAATGCCGTTACGGGCATGAAGCTAGAGCTGAATGTAAGACAGTGGGTGATGCAGCTCCTACAGCGCTACCACTATGTGATAGGTACGTGCCAGCGCTCGGATATCACAGTTACGTTGATTGATGTGGGCTGTCTAACGTGATCCAGGTCGTGCACCGTCACTCTTCGAACGCGTCTCGAGCGCCCAAGGCGCGGCGCAAGTCGTCGCATATATCGAACGAATGCCCAACGCAGCTCTGCTTTACATCAATGACAATGCCGCGAAGCAGAGCCTGACTACCCAGCTGACACCGGTGCTGGAAACATGGTTTGATAGACGCTGGAAGACGCTTTCCGCTCGGGAATAGCGGTGACAAGGGTCGAGCATTCCTCTCATTCGGGCTGATGTAAGTTCGTGGGGCTTTCTGGGCTGCCTCCAATCAACGTTGCCATCTGGGTTGATTGTTGTCTGTAAAATGTTCCATTGTCATAGCCTTGTGCTATGTCCCATCTGACTCGTAGTTCCTGCTGATAGTACCCAGACACAGATTTCTACAACCCATGCCGAGCTACATGCATTCCATCAAATTCCTGACACCTGTTTAGGTGGATGGATTACGGGTTACGATTAGAACTAATTTCGCATGTCTTTCACTTCCGAGTACTGTGATCGCATCTTCGTCGACACCGGGATGACCCTCATTCGTCCTTGGCTTAGCCTTTGAACTGATTGTTCATCACTTTTCCTGACTACCTCCAGGCTGTCGTTCCGAACATGTCATTTGTTATGAAAAATCATGCGATGCTGTGCGATTGTGGGTAGCGTGCGATGTAAAAGGGAATGTTGTCATCAACGCGCCCAACTTACTTCCAGTGTACGGCTGCGCTGCGACTTTAGTCTCTGGGTCACTCGGATTTCTCACTACTTCGGCTATTCTGCCGCGTCTGGGCCTGTGCAGTAGTCAATTGCGACGTCTTGCTCCCATGTCCTTTCATCCCGAGTCTGCGGAGCATTTCCGCAAGCCGAGCATTCAGAACGCCATCTTCGGCAGTGCACGGCGCAGGCGGCCCAGCAATCCAAAGCCGGTGTCTGTCGAAGATACGCTGCAGGCAGTGAAGGGATCTGATGATGCTTCCCAGCACGAGGAACTGGAAGGACTTTCTTTGCGGCCGGGACCAGATCTTGAATCAAACCTGTCGGTGACAGTTGGCGCATCGCGATCGAACGACGCAGCAGTGAAGGAGTCATCGGCAGTGCGAGCTGCTCGACGAGAACGAGGAGCAAGCGTACAACGGCCCTCTAGCCCAGATGTAGGGACCATCCTCGCCAACACACCTCGCCCCAGGCGCAGGTCATATGCTGCCGCTCCCACAGCGTTCCGCACACCCCATCGCTCGAGCTCTGGTGTCGGCTGCCACAATGATCTGAAGGAAGCGGGCTCAGATACGGAGCGGGAGCTCGACGGCAGCGAGTCCGACTCGAGCATCGATCTGCACACGCCCCTCCCCCATCTCATGTTCCGCGATGGCTTGCTGTCTCCGCGCTCAAAGCTGCTTCCCAAGGGCCCCGGAATGACATCGTCGTTTCCATACCTCCTTGAGGAGGACGAGGAAGGCGACGCGCCCGACCGCTCGCTCAGCGTGCTCAGTGCGGCGTCCATGGCTGGGTCTATCACTACGAAGGCGGGCGTATTGTACAAAGACCCTCGGGATACTGTAAGACGGCGGATACGACACCGAGACGGAAGTCTCCTGCGCGCAGGGATGGGCTTGACGACGGGGCTCGGCTGGAGCGATAGGTGCGTTGCTTGATCGCTGCTTGCGCTGCGGCCAGCCTGACGTGGGCGATCGTGTCAGTGAGGATGAGGATGCGCCCTCGACGCTCACCCGGAAGCTGATACACACCTCGATCACACGCAAAACATCGCTGTCTGCAAGCAATTCACGGCCACTTTCAGAGGCCACGAGGGAATCCACGGTAGTCAGCCCGCCACCTGCTGCAGGATCACATCCGAGCAAAGACCTGCCCAAGTCTGCATCCACGTCCAATTCGTCGCTATCCTCGTTACGGCCCAGCACTGCGGATAGCACGTCTTCGCTCGAATCGACGCCAACGCGAGTCAGAGCGCAATCCAGCATGTCGATATTCTCTACTGGGGCTTCCTCCATGCCTACCACACCCAGCTCTAGAGGTGTCGCTGGTGCACGTCGTGTGCAACGGCCTTTAAAGTCGACCGATATCCAGGCGATAATCTCGAGGCAGCGTGCTCTATCGTCCGCGAGCACCAGCTCCGTGCTGTCTACAGGATCAGTATCAGGTCTTCCCGGTCGTGCAAGCTATTATCAACGATCATTAACGTCCTTTACAGCCAATGGAGCGCGGCCACGGACCATGTCGGCCGCATCCAGCGTAAGCTCCGTATCTACATATTCCTCAATGGGTGCATCAGGTTCGTCCACTCCCTCCGGAGGTAGCACGAGCACAACGTCAGGCATGCCGCGGCCGCTCCGCCTTTCGCAGTCCATGGCGCTGCGGCAGAACATGGTCCGCTCACCGTCGGGCATCCCAAGCAAGACCGGCGTGCTGACGAATGGCCAGCACGCGCGCACGCTCTCGAGCGTGCCGTCCGTCCGCAACCTCTCGCAGCTCCCTAGCGCGGCGCCCATCCAAAGGGCCGACAGCAACGGCTCCTCCACGTCTACGACTTCCACGCCGACGACGCCGACGAACACACGTGCGACGCCTACTCCGCCCTCCTCTCCGCGAGTACGCCCGCTCGTTGCGGGCCCGAGGCCGAAGCCTCGGACAGGCACTGGGATGGTCTACCGCACGTCGAGCTATGCGAGTCTGCAGGCGGGTGCGATAAGGGTGCATAGTGTGTCCGTCTCTCCTGGTCCAGATGGTGGTGTCATGTTCTGAGAGCAGACACCGTCTGTCGTGCGTTGCCAGCCGTGGCGCTGGCGTCATGTTTTCAACTCCATCTGATATTCTGCCCAAACGGATAATCGCGCTTTCGTCGTTCTATATGCTTTGCTCCTCACTCAGAACCGTGCTGTGTTCACTCAACTCATTCAGTTTTCTGCTCTCGTTCTCATTGAGCCTGTCCTATTTATGCAATCTGTCATCAGATCTATTCTGGAAGCTCATCTCGGATATATTGGTATATCACAAACATACGGAACGCTAGTTGCCACGAAACGATGTGACAAGGTTTACCTCCCAGGGTGGGGTATGTCATGAAGTCCTAGGATATACCAATAGCTCGACGATAGAAGCCGCGAATCCATACTGTCAGCTTCAAGGCCAGCCATTTCCCAGTGCTTTGATCAACACGCCCACACCAGCCAGCATCGCCAGAAGCAGCACCATATTCGGGTATATACCCACACCTCTGGCACTGCTGTGGCTCCCTTTGCTAGTGATGCCATAGCCGCCATCCGCCTCACTGTGTCCGTTCGAGGTCTCCAACGTGCTCGGATCGACAGTTGTGTTGTAAAACTGTGACCGTCGTGACAACTAACTGCGTGCCGAGCGTCGTTTTGACCGCGCACCTGAATGCAAGACCGACCTGGCCAGCCCGTGCGACGTTAAAATTCTCGCCGACGGATGGGGCCAAAAGGTATCTACAAGATGAACCATCCACCATCATGATCACTCGCAGGGCCGACAGCAACGGTGGCCATGTCCACATAACTCATTTCACCCTGATCTGAGATGGAGACGGTCACAATGTGATCATTGGTGCCAGATCAGGCCTGCGATGTTCGTCGACGAGATGGATGTCTTCCTCGCCGAGCTGGTCGACACCGAGTACCCCCAGATGGGTCCGTCTTGAAGTTTCATAGACCGCATAGCCTGGCATATAGTCGTTGTCACCATTCGCCGCGAGATCGATGTTGTACTAGTGGTTCGAGGAGCCAAGCGTCTCGGCGACCGCGAAGACGGAGTAGAAGATGGAGTCGATGGCCCATTGGTGGCCCGTGGGCCTGGGACTGGTCGGTTAGGGGGGCGCTAACAGGGAGCGATCATGGCCGTGAAGTGGAATTGGGAAATCGAAACTCACGGGTGAATGGCTGTGATCAAAAATGTGAGGTCGTGCCACGGACTGAACGGCACCGGCCGTGCCGAATGGCAGAACACATGCAGGGAGCAACGGGGACAAAGCATAGCTGCGGCCTGTACTCATTGCGAGAGAAAGAGGTCGGTGTTGCAGAAGATGCGCTCCCGTTTCTTGTTCGAATTTGTGAGCCATGACATCTGTCAGAGGAATGGAAAACATGGCGGACCTTCACAATGTCACTTGTGGACGTAGCAATTGTCCGCCCTGCAACGCGTGATTCAGTCATACGCTCAAGCAGGGAACGGACAGCAGATGCCAATGTCTTCGCTGTCAGACAAAACGAGTTCGCCGAGAGTGGCGTCGTAGGCACCTGCACCGGGCCAATCAATATTGTCGCGACGTCCTCATGTCCAGTGAGCTTCTCTTCTGATGATGCTCTGCAGAGGGAGGCACGTACTGTAAGGGTACAACATGTCGACATCTGGCGAGCAGCACCCAGTAAGAGCCTTCGACTCTTCAGTGGGCTGTTCATGATATGATTGTCACGACTTATCATTGTCGGGTATAATTCCAATGCATGAATATGTACAACAACTCTGCAAAATCAGGGACCCTGCAGTAGATATGTTTTCTAGACTAGAGATAGAAGTACAAGTCAGCTATGAGCGATGAGCCTCAGCCATTGCACATCTCAGCCACCGGCGCGTCATCCAATCGGCGCGTTTCGGAGATGAAAAATGCTTATGTAATCCGAACTTGGCCACTCCTGAGCTCTCATGCCCAAAGGTAAGAAGAAAGCAACTCAGGCCAATACACTCGGTGACAAGGCAGAGGCTCTCCTTCACCGTCATCACGTGAGTCCCGAGGAGATCGGGACACGCATGCTGACGGTGAAGCCTCTGGTTGTGGCGAAGTCATCAATGCCGAAACGTTGCACCGCCCACGGTTGCCCCTGAGCTTACCAAGGCGGCCAAGAAACTCACAAATATTGTCCTCGCTTCAGATGTCAGACTCTCCCGGAGCTGACCCTGATGTTATGTTTTATAAATGTGGGTCTCCGCCTCCCACCATCGATATCACGAGAGATGGCTTGAAATACCATGCTGTCGTCAACCCTGTCGACAAGGCTCACTGCGAAAGTGCTGTTGATGCTACAGCAGCAGCCAATGGCCGTGCCCTCATTCCCTCGATGAAGGCTTAACGTAGAAAGACTAAGCATAGGCGTGCAGGTGTGCCATTTTTCCCTCTTTCTGTGTGCCACATGCTCACATCCATCTGTTGCATTAAGCTCCACCCAAGCACCCCATTCCAGCACCTTCCACCAGTGAGAGCAGGAGCATCCATGATGGAGGACTCGCCGCACTCAATGCCAAGTTTGACAAGCTTGCAGCAGAACTAGCTGGCAGGAATGCTGAGCAAGCTCAAAGGAATGCCCGGCAGGATCAAATGATTGCCGACCTTCGCGTGAAGGTCACCGATGTGAGCTTTCGACCTCTCTCTCAATGTTCAGCGTGTATTGCTAATTCATTATACTGTTCTCACCATCTACAGCATGAGAAGGCGATCACCATGCTTGCCAACCGGGCGTTGCTCGACGACGCGTGCCTGCTCATCGCAGAGCGTTATGGGTTCCAGCTGGCTGAGCTATAGCCACCACAGCATTGCACTAACATTGACATGTGGTGGAGGAACACTGTGGACACTGTCCATGCCCGCCTGTCTGACAAGGACAAGGCAGTGCTGGACAGGAATGCTTTGGACGTGATATTTGACAGTGGGAGTGGCAGCATCCGCCGCAGGGCAACATTGCTGCTCATTCAGCAACTATGGGCATCGCCGTGCTGTTGTCCACTTTTGACCACGAAGCAGAGGAATGCCCTGCGAAATCTGTATACCTTTGTCGTAGGCGAGGAGCCGGCGTTGTGATTTGTTCTCAAAGTATCCATCGTGACTTGTAAATACATTCCGAATCATTCCACAGTCTGGGAGAAGTCACCACGCTCTGCCATGTAATTTATCGTGCACAATTCTCGTCACGATCGATGTCTCGCAGGCTATTGGGACATCTTCGTGTTCGCATCAGTTGTACATACAACAGCCAGCGTATGCTACGTTCGAGTAGTGACTACTACAGGATGCGTATACTTTCAGGTGGCCCGAGGTAGCTCGGTTGTACACTGCCTGTGTCTGCAATGCAGGATTCAAGATGCGCACTTCATAGGTTGCAGAGATGGTGACACACCGATAACAATCTTCTGCACGACGACAGTAGGCTCAATCATCCAGAGCTGTTGAATCTTTAACATACCGATGTTCGTGATCACACTGTTTCGTGCTTACTGTTAACGTGTGGGCGCCCGGTTCAGCAGTGAAGTTCATGTAGATCGGATTGACGTTCGTCGCCACCCAGCCATCAAGTCCGTCCCACGCAGCAGGCTGTGTCCCCGGCGTTACGACTGGCACGAAGTAGCTCACTTGTGGCTCGCACGAGTCGACCTGGATGCCGATAGCAAGGGGCCGGGTCGGCCCAAGCGAGTTCTGTGACGGCGAGACGTAGGTCGTGATGAAGACGTTGCCGCTATCCTGATAGGTGTTGAAAGTGTAAAAGTCGTACTCACTAGACCCGGGATGTAAGTATGCGGATCTCGAATTGGAAATGAACGAACGCTCACATGCTGGGACCGGTGCCGACTGTGAAGTTGAGCTCGTCGCCACCGCGAGGCCACGGGGTGACGCCGGAGAGCGTCCGGCCGTAGCCTGGGAGATTGATCCACGTAATGCCTTCGACTGTAGTATTCCTTGAAGCGTGCGCAGCCTCGATCGAGACGCACCCATCGCCCTCGACGAAACCTACGTGGTGCAAATCAACACAATCTAGCATGACCACACTGGTTGCACATACCTGTGAAATTATTCGGCACCTGCGTGTAATTCGCGGTCAGCGTCGCCGTAAGAGACATCGACGGCTGGCCCTGCGGATAGGCCTCGAACGTGATCAATGCGATTTCCGTGCTCGACAGCTGGCTCCAGTCGACGGTGGCGAAGACTCGCTGCTCGGGCGCGTCAGGCGATATGTAGCCTGCCACGGGCGACATTGTCACCCAAGTGACGTTGCTGGTCGCCGTGAAGTTGAATGGCACTGGTCCACCGGCGCCGATGTCGAAGTACCTGTTGCCGGAAGGCAGGTAGGGGTCGATGGACAGAGATGGGTTCGGGCAGCTGTAGCCTTGCGCGCATTGGTATTGATTGTCGCCCGGCCTGATGCGCTCCGGTGAGATGTAGGAATGATGTGATATGAGGAAAACGCGCACCAGGCAGCCTGGGTGCCCTCAGGCGCGACTCGCATGGCGCCAGCTAATGCTTGCTTTTGCGCTTGATATCTCGAAATATAGGGCATGCTTAAGAAACGCGCGGAGTTGGGTAGTCTGTAATGCGTATCCAAATGCTCAACTCACGTATTGGCCTGCGGTTGCTGCCAGTAGGAATACATGACATGAGTCTGGCTCATCATCTGGGTCCTAAGGGATCTCCGTCCCGTGAGTGTACAATCAAAGTAGAATCGAAACGGTCTAACCATTTGCCTATAGCAATGGTCAGCCATTTTGTACTCGCAATACCCAAACGTAGACGCACCGTCCAACTGAGATTCATACTCGACCTCAAGCTCCCAATCCTGCTGGAACAGCTCCTCGACAATCGCAGCATAGTCGTTGGCGCTGAGGAAGGCTTGTGAGGCGCGAAAATTATTCATACCCGCTGCAATCCACATGTTCGCCAGGGTGTAGCTGGCCTGCACGGGATGATAGACCAGCTCGAAATACGCGGGCAGCATCTCGGCTGGCAGTGAGTCGCGAACTTGAGTAGCGGACTCGTTGGTGGCTTGCCACATGGCCAGCATGTTCTCAGCCCTGAAAACAAGATGAGGACATCACTGCGCGGAGGCCGCCATGTACCCACTCTCGGTAATTCCACAAGCTGTAGACAGTCGAGTTGAGGAGCTCTGGCTTCCTATTCGAATTGAAGCGGGTGATGTTCGCGATCACATCGGCCACCGTCGCAGCATCTTCAGACGAAAGCCCGAACTCGCGCTGAGCCCACAGTTCGACGTAGGTGTCAATATTGTTGATGTTCCACACCGACGAATCCCAGCCGAGCGCGATGAAGAATTCTATTTCTTTTTCGTATGGCTTTAGATCGCCTACGTTTAGGATCCAGATCCGCGTGGCATTGCGGGCGACCGCGAGGGACATTTGCTCGTAAGTCTGCAGCGGACATCTAGAGCAGTTTACGAAGGAGGGAGCTCATGAGCTTGCCTTCGTCATCTGATTGCTCTGTAAAGCACGGCCACCTTAGAGTTGCTCACGGGCACGAGACGAGGGAACATACCGTGATCCACTTGTAGTCTCGCACGCCTCCGACCTGAACACCTTTTCAGCAGTTGTCTTCAGTATTACATTAACACCAACCAGATCGTACTGTCGAGAGCAGTCATGTCAGAGTCACACGTATGAAAGAGTGAGAGATAACTTGCATGATAATAAACACCGGCACCACCAGTACGGTTTCGCTCAGACAGTGTGGGAAGGCGTTCAATATTCCCATATCTATGGAGTGATCAGAGACGACAACGTTGGAAAGTCATGATACGCACAGATCATCAGTCCACAAAAGAGTGACATCGTCTGGGACAGTCATTCCGTCTTCGTAGTACCCCAGCACTTCCTGATCTAGACCAACGTGCATGAGCCATAAGCAGCAATTGGTCGAATACAGAAACTCACATAGACACCACATCTGCGGAATCGTGGTGACATTCACTCCCGGATAGGTGTTGCTCAATATCTGCCGCTGATCTGCGATTATCTCCTCAAGCAGTGCGATGTTCTGACCACCGGCCAATGGCACTGGCGACAAGCTGTGTCAAGGAGTGCGAACAGGGCGTAACATGCAGCAGCACGTACAGTCACCTGTTTTCCGGGATTAGATTAGTCATGATAATCCGAGCACTGGAGATCGTACTTACCATCCCCTCGCATGCCCACAGTCCAGACGTTTTCGTACGGCTTGCCACGATCGGCACCAACGACCCAGAAGTCATAGATATTCTGCGCATTCGTGCTGTAATCCCAAGGACCTACGCCGAACAGAGTCCATTCAACTGGAATCGACCGCATCATCGGCTCTTCATGACTGGTGCCCATGACTATTCCATACCAGTTGGCCAGAGGTTGGTTCAATGTGTCGTCGACACCGAATGCACTAGGTTGTAAGAATGAATCACAAGTTGTATAACTGATATGGCGGAATGCATACCTTGACCACATCGCTATAGATAACACCGCACAATTAATTATGCAGGGCAAACATCAACAAGCATCTCTCCGCACCTGGCCATAAGTAGTTCGCCTTCATCCGGAGCAAAAGCTCGAACCTGCATCAAAGTGAGCATACAGAGCTTATATTTACACGTGGCAACTCACAGCTTCGTATAGAAGAAATGGTTGAACGGCGAGTCTGTGAGCGCAGCGCCGGTACCGTTCGTGAACCGTACCATGGCCCAGCCCTGAAGAGCAGGCTGCTCGTCGTTCAGGAAAATACCACGATACTTCACTGTGGGGGATCCATGGGCACATCCAGCAGAGTCCACATAGATCTCAGAGTGTGTTTTCGTAGGGACATCAGCCCACCTACGTAGGAACACTTGAGCTAAGCGCCGCGCAACTAAAGCCTTTTTTGAACTTACCAATACCACGGAGAGACGCCTGACAGTAGTAATTATTTCTCGGTACCAGGATGAGCGAATAGAGGGAAAGACCTCACCTATTTGTTCGGAGTGGTCATACATCGCATAGATGGTACCTCGCTTGTCCGCGCCAATCATGACATACGCGCTGCTGATACCCGGGAGAGGGTTTGCCACCTCGCGTGTCATGAATGCTTCCCACTGTCCGTCGATGCTCGAGACATCCAGGTTCGTGTTTTGCACCACCTCATCGATGAGCGACGACTGTCCCAATGTACCGACAATTATGGGCCTTATACTAGCAAGGCTGAGATTGGTACTGGTCGCAGGGATACTGACGTTGAGCAGTAGAGGCATTACCCCGGTCACATTGTGAATGTCCATGGCGAAGTCGTACGCGGTACGTTGCACACCTCCCCAATCATCTTCAGAAAGAAGAATTGGCGCAGCCACGCCATTGCTGACAACTGGGAAAGAGGACGCAGAGGGAGAGAATGTGACACAGGTAGCCTGTCCAATCGCATGCACGTCGGCTACGGCCAGGAGGCCGAACAACACATAGCCGCCCCAGCGTCCGAGCATGGTGGCGCAAGCTGCAGGCATAACTTCCAGCGAAGGGATACCGTCCGAATGCTTAAGAGCTGTCGCAGGCGCGTGTCGGCTGATTTTTGACCTTGTGTGAAAGTGTACCCTTGTGACCTCGGAAGATTTGTGAAGCTCAACATCCTCGGGGATTCCTTCGAAGCGGACGCATTGCGTGCATCAGACGTCCAATGAACGTGTCTTCGGAGTGGACTTTGGTACAGGAAGCTAGAGCGATGTACTTGACCGAAAAAGAATGCGTGAAACTCGACTTCGCGGACCGGGGCCATCACCTGATGTGCTGGCCACATGTGGACAGGTTTGCTCCCACTGAGTGTTTCTCCTCTTGACTGAAAGCTTCATGTCCGGAATGGTTGTCAGAGGTTGTCAGAGACAATCAGAGATTTCGCTCCAAGGTAGTGCCAATTGAGTGATTAGTCAGGTCAAGGAGCCCGGACAACGGAGACTGCTTCGTGAAGCTCCCCTAAAGGCTAGAGCAGACAGCTACAGGCCAGGGGAGATATAATGAGCACTTTCGGGAAAACTATCTAATTATAGACCCAATTGATGATTCAATAAGTAGCAGCTTACAGCGAAGAAGGCATGCAGTAAGGACAACCAATTCTGATTGTTGTACGATATCCATTGAGGTCGATGCTGTCGTGTGCAAGAGGAGTAGATCTTGTCATGAGGTGATAACGTCCATACAGTACATGGAATGTCTCGAATGATACTCTACAAAGCATGTCGATCTGTGAGGAGCGTATGATATTGAGCTTGAATGAAAAGTATAAAATAGAAGCATACCAGCAGAAATTCAAGTCAAAGATGTAATCAGAATCTGCGAGTCTCCACCAGCGGGAGGCTGTACAGCATGCTCATCGGAGGGCGTGTGTTCTGTGACGGGAATGACATTGACGGAATTCAGCCTATGCGCAGTGACGGCAAGCGGTTCGTCGTCTGGTATTCTGGCGTTATCCTCATCATATTCATCCTCCAGAAATTCGCGCGAAGGAGGCCCATCGTCTTCCGATAAGCGGATTCTGCCTTCCTTTTGCGTCCAAGTGCTAAGCCTTGTCGTCATCGCAAGAGTTTTGACCGTATTCAGGAACAATCAAGCATAAAGGGACCCACTGGTGAGCAACAACGGTCTTCAACGATGAGGCACGCCTCCACAATAGAAATACGGCACATAATGTGCATGTTGTGAACAGGATTATCAACGGGAAGTTGCCTAATGGCTGGGGTTTGGCACCTTTGCGAGGTTCTAAACTTCATCAAGCATGAGAGGCATGAACCAGTAACATCTACATGAAACAAACCTCCAGGCGGTACCATAGGTGCCATCGCTCGTGGTAGAAGGAGTCTGAGATTTGATTGGGTGGCGAGCGTCTTGCGGTAACCTGGCACCTTGCTTATTAGATTAGATTAGATCACACTTACTTAGTATAGGCGCCAGTTAGACGAGCCTGAGGGTGGCCACATTTCCTGCTTGTCTCTTACCATCATAAAGTCATCCTCTCTTGAGGTCCACGGCCATAGATCTTGGGAACTTACTGCTAACAATTTCTTTTCCAAGAAGACAAAAACCACTGGAATCAAGTTTGATAACTGAGAAGACTCGCTCACACCGACTCCAGACGACCATTCGAGACGCTAGTCAGAACCTCAGAACACCTTGATGTGAGTCTTGATGTGGCCTGTCATATCTAGCTAATCTTAATCATACGACTGTAAGTGGAGAGAAGCATGGACGAACATGGCTTCAGTACGCCCAACCGATTATGCGTGACGCCTCAACGAAAACGTCTCTGGACACCCGCATCAATTACCAACGCATATTCAGCAAAACGTCGAAGAATCTCGACTTCTTTTGAATTAGGAGACGAAGATGTACTGGAAGTTGAAAACCCAGCTGCATCCCACACGACTGAGGTAAGTGCAGCGAGTTCGGCGTTATTGAGAACAACCACTCATCCTCAGCAGGCTGATCGCTTCATCTCAGCACCCAACGAGCATGGTGTTCCGCTCAACATCACACCTCGTACACAACGCATTGCACGTATTTTCGGACTGATTGGAGACAAACGTCTGAAGTTCTCAGATTCGGGTTCACGGGCGTCGGGTAGCCAGGACAGCATGACCATGCACCGACTCCAAATGTTAAAGGTGTTTGCACCGTCATCCAGAACTTCCCCTCTTTCTGCTGCATCGCATCTTGCCACGCGGAACCGTACATTTGTTCTGGCGCTTGACGGACCCGGCATCCCTTCAGACCCATTCGCATTTCCACTCTCATGGTCCAAGAAAAACGCGATCGCGGTCGCATGTGGGCGCGACCTCTACTATCAACATCTGGACACGCGCATGATCACGCATTTAGGTACTCTCGATCGAAGAAGCTACGGCAAACTTGCTTCGATCGTCTGGTCGCAAGAGTCACCTGTCCTCCTGGCAGCGGGCACAAGCATGGGAATGGTGCAGATATGGGACTCGCCAGGACAGACGGTGAGGCGACAATGGCGATGTGAAGAGTTCAACGGCGTAGGTGGACTGGACTGGAATGGAGACTTGCTTGCTGCGGGCACCGCCCATGGCGACGTCTATCTCTTTGATACACGCATGCAGGATCCGGTCAGCAAGCTTACGATGCACAAGGGCAAAGTGCACGGCGTGCGCTGGAGTCACGACAGAAAATATTTAGCCACGGGTGACCAACATGGTGTGGTGCAAATCTGGGATGCGCGCGCAGGCGAGGTGCTCTCGGATTCTCATAGAAAAGGCGGCAAGTGGAGACACTACGCGCCCGTGAAGGTAAAATAACGCCTTTCTCAACTAGTATTCACGTTGACACGCGCACACAGGCTCTAGCATGGTGTCCGTGGAAGCCCGACCTGCTCGCAACAGGATCGACCTACCCCGATGGTAAGATCCGCATATGGAGCGTAAAGAATTCGCCCACGATCTCTCCTCTCCACACCATCCCGCTCAACACCTCTGTAACATCGCTCATCTGGTCCCCACACTGCCGAGAGCTGCTGAGCACGCATGGCACATCGTGGACATACCGATCTGCATCTGCGTCTGCGCCCGCGCTGCCAGCAGGTGCGACGGTGCTGCCCACGGGTGTGGTCGCCACAAAGCTGCCATGCACGAACTCGATCACTGTGCACTCGTACCCGTCGATGAAGCATGTCGTCAGCGTGCAAGCGCATCTGGCCGCGGTGGGGCACAGCTGTCTGAGCCCGGATGGGACGATGGTGTTCACGATCTGTCCTGCGGAGGAGGCGATGAAGATGTGGAAAGTGTGGGGTAAACCGGAGAACGCCGTGAAGAAAGAGAGCGCATTTGACAAATGCAGCATACGGTAGATCGTTGGACTCGTTCTCATGGGCAGGATCAATATTGCTTACGGGATGATTGATTCTGACAGCTGTGGTTGAGTTATTGAATATTGTCTGAGATTATATGCTGTCTTGCTGTGGCATGATCGTCGTCTGTGCATTGTATAGTATTGCTTTGCTATCGTATGTCTCCTGAACGTGTACGTATACTCGTCGACTTGCATTGTGTTACTCCCCGAACTGCTGCTTTCGCCGTTATAGCATTGATGGACTTGTGGACCCCCCATACTGGAATACACTACCACGTACGACATCAATCAAGGTATATAAATTCTAAGCATCATGATTGAATGTTGCGTTTGGCCGCAGTTACATCGGCATACCGACGCATGAGTCAGTATTATGCTGCAAAAGTAGTAGCTGTAGCGAGTCGAAACCTTAATACCACCTTCCCGAAAGCTACAAACCGCACTGAAAGTAGAAAAAACAAATATCACTTCCTCCGACTCATCATAAAGCACCCCTCATAACCCTGCACGTCCGACGGACTGAGCGTATCTCGCCATCGACCAGACAGGTTTCCATGAGCGTTCCCGATGATGTATCCGCGGTAGAGCCACCGCCCGCGGTCGTCGTTCATCTGCACATCGAAACGAGAGGTTAGCATTCGATGAATGCGGCACGACAGTGAAGCACACACGTAGTCCTTCGATAGGCTGATGAACCCGTCACACGGCCTTATCCGCCCGACGAGGTTGAACTGGCCCCATGCAGAATGTCCCTGACGATCATTCAATTGTCATTATGGGGAAATGCATCACCACTCGATACTCACCTCGCCCGTTATAATAACATCTCTCACTCTCCTCCTCTTTCTCGCCTTCTCTGGGTTCGCCCTCACTGCCGCCCAGCTCTCATACACTACCAGCGGCCTCTCAGGCTCCTTCACCTCCAGCCCATCAGGGACTTCGTGCACCTCCGTGCCAGTGGGTATGTACGCCCGAAGTGGGCTGCCAGCAGTAAGCGGCTCCGATAACCTGGGATTGGGCCCGGCCAGATCGTCATCGTCCTCCTCCGCGTAAAGATGGTGCTCGCGGAGCTTCCAGAGCTGTGGGTGCTGTGCGACAAGGCTGCGTTCGAGCACAGATGGCGATGCGCCCGAAAGCAGCGCAGCGTATGCGGTGAACTCGGTGTACTGCCAAACGTCCCAACGGCTGAGTATTTCCAAATGGAGTGAATCAAACGGGGATACGCACTGTAAAGAGGCCCTCCCAGTACCCTTCCAAGCTGCCAGGTACGAATGCGCCAGACAGATCCGGGCCAAGTGGCGTCGCAGAAATCGCGAGGCCGACGCTCCTCTCCCACTCTGCTTCCCACTCCCTGCTCCCGGACGTCCCGCCGACGCTGGGTACGCTCGGCTCGGGCGGCTTCATGTAGCTGATGGTGTCCCACGAGACGGGGAGCTTGTTGATTAGCGTGAGGTAGGAGAGGATGGCGGGGGCTGCGGGGGCTGGCGGAACGAGCGAGAGTGAAGCAGCATAGCGGGTGGTTTGCGAGACGTCTTTCAGGTGGTGGGGAGGTATAAAGTCCCGCCAGGAGGGCGTGCATAGACTATATTGATGTGCACCAAGAGCGACAAGCTTTAACACGCTCGTCGTATGGTAGAACGTCGACTCGTCCGTCATGTAGTCATCTGCTAAAGGTCAGAACGCCTAAACGTCTTGCCAAGCGAAACAGTTACTCACCTGGTCTAAGCAGCATCCAGAATAACCACATAGCGAGGGATGTCCTCTCGTCGTCCCCGGACGGCCATGCATCCAGTGTCACCGACAATTGAATGAGTGACGCGCCTGACTGGTGGAAGAGAAACTCCTTGAGCCATTCGTCAATCCTCGCGTACTCCCTCAGCTGCCTCTCATTCCTTCCATCGTTTTCGAGCATCATCAGGTACGCCATCCAGAGTATGGAGCTCAAAACGTGCATGTGTTCCGCGTTGACGTTGATCGACGAAACGAGTGTGTCCTTGCGCTCACGTATGCGTCTCATGAGCAGGCACCGTTCCTTCAGCTCTTCCGCCATCGCAACCGGAGAAGTGCGCTCTCGTCCCAGACGACGTACGGCAGCAGACACATCGAATTTATGCGAGAAGATGCAAGCCCAGAGGTGCGGATTCGAGTCAAATGCAAGGACCGAGTGGATGCGCCGATTTGTCGCGAGCAGAGGGATGATGCCAGCAGGAGGCCCGAGGAGCGGATCGGTTGCTGCAAAGAATGCAATATGCTCTAAGATTTCGGGAGGTACTTTCGCGAGTGAGGGCATCGGTGCGAATGAGTCGATAAAGTCGGGACGGTGGGAGCTGACGGGCTATTGTTTCTCGGTATAAATACGGATCATAACTGGGCAGCTGATGTGCGCTCGGGCTTGCGATAAAGGGAGTCAACCGTGGGTTCGACAACAGCGAATCCAGCAGTGGAACATTTTCGAGGAGAAGGGAACATGCGAGCAGCTTTAACTGGATGATAGTTTGTGACACTCTATTCGTCCGAGAGAGCCGACCGTGACCAAAAGTGGTCAAATAGGAAATCATGTCACTGCAATGGGCGCTCTGAATCGGACGAGCGTTTGCGCTAATAGCCGTACATTCTCGTGTAAGTATGATTAGATGGATTTTCATGAGAAGGCCAGTGGATTGATCTGATATACAACGGAAAGTCTAGATAGTACAGCGGGTGAGGAGATGAAGCTAATATACTAATATGAACAATCAGATTCTTCTATGTTTATTAGGCCGCTCGTCGACCACCCTCTCATTTCCCAAGGACTTCAACTCGCTTCGTGTTGATTGCTGACCATCGTCATCACTGATCCAATTTTCCTTAACCTCCTCAACATTGGCACCCTGCCACGCCTCGCAGGATTGGCGAATATGCCTGTTCCCCGAACGCTCGCTCTTGAAGGTACTGTGGCAAGCAGGACACACCCATTCAATCTTGAGGTGATGATCGTCGATGTGCCTCGGCGCTGAAGAGAAATGCTTCGTCTGGCACCCCGGCCAGTAGCAAGACGGAGCATCATGCCTGTGCTTCTTGGAAAGGTGGTGGCGCATCTGCAGCACACTGGCGCTGTGGGAGCAGTCAGGCCATGGACAGTGGATATCACCATGACGGTCTACAGCATACACCCTTGGACGTTTGGGGATTGAAGTACTTGCACGATTGATGTTTGTCTTGGTTGAAGGGGGCTGTCGTGACGCCAACGTAGCTCGTTTGCGCTTCTCACCTGCGACTGCAGATGAGGGAATGCCATCCTGCCAACGAGCCTTGTCTCCTTTGACGGCTTGAGGTTTAGCTTGCTGCCTGGACTTCCATTTCTGAGAAGCTCCGCTGGTGTCCTCCGCGTCGGATGGGACATACGATGAATCTGAACTGGAAGATGATTGAGAAGGGGAGCGAGAGGAAGATCTGATTGGAGAAGAGCCGCGAGAGAATGCAGAAGATGAAGCGCGAGAGCGTGCCAGAGGGGATTGGCATGAGATGGCATGGGAGTCGACCTCGAAAACCGGTGGAGCCGCGGCGGCGCATACCACTTTCCTGAACTCTTCCCCGGTGATAATGGCTTGACGTTCTGGGCTGGTCCTGCTCGGCGATGTCGAAGACAGTGGACCCCGCATTGACCTACACAATTAAAGATCAGTATGGGATACCTAGCGTGCCCCGGTTTCAATACTCTTACTTTTGTGGAGAAAGTCGTCTGAGGCCTTCTCGCTGTCCGGAACTCTCGTCTGCTTGAGTGCTCCTCCGCCTAGTGTCAGATGCAGGTGATGTCTCCGCGCAAGCAATGAAGGCAATGGAGACATGATCGGCCGGCGCATGGTCACATAGCACTTTAGGGCTATAGATGACTATATCAGCTACATTCCATCGATGACACATAGCACATACCTCTGCGATCTACCGCGTTCGAAGACAGCCTTGATGGACTTGCGAGCCGAGGGACTCGTGGAAGCGACGTCATAGTCTTCCCGAATGTATTGATGTGCGAAGATGAACGGCTCGGTAGCACGTTTCCGAATGGACATTTGCGGCGCCGACCAGTCCATGTCCATCCCGAAGTGCTGTTCGAGAACGGAGGCGCTAAGCGCAAATGAAAGTCAACATCGAATCTCAGATGATCTCGAGGATCCTCACTATGAAGCCCCGTCCGCGAACCTATCCAGACACCTCTCTCGTTCGTACTCCAAGGCCAGTGCGAATGCGAAGTCTCGCGCACGCACAGCGGATGGCTCTTCTTGAGTGCGCGAGTCGACTTGGCCGAACTTCGAATCTGGAGTCGTTGAGCGGAGGAAGCTCCAGTAACTGTAGTCCGCGCAGATATCATTGGGTTGCTGACTACGAGGACACAAGTCGCTACACACCTGTCATCACAGAATGAATGTAAGACCCCGCCGGAGTGTTCATCCCGAGGGAGGAAGATGTCTTCTTCATCCACACCACGTTCCCATACCGTGTCACCTAATTCGGCAGGAACTAGGATTGGGTAGCCAATGACCAAGCTCTCTGGTTCATGATTTGCCCCCGAAAGATTGAAAGGGAGGCGCAAGGCATCAGGCGAGGAAGGGATAGGGTCGGCACCTGTCCGGAGTGGCGCTGACCCACTCGGCCACTCGGAGTGGCCACCCATCAGCAGCTCGGACCTGCAGGCCTTTGAATGAGCGACCTACAATGCATATAAAAGCATGCAATACGTACGACTGCCCATCGTCTGACCTGGAAGTGCGAGGGACAGACTGCGATGGTAGGTTATCTTCTGAATCGGCGTCCGGTTCAGAAGGAACCTGAACCTCGGAGCCCACTTCCTCTTCTACTGCGGCTGAAGACGCGATTGATTTTGATTTACTGCACGATGTATGAATGGGTTGTTACAATCGCACTGCAGAGGTAGTGACAGATAGCGTACTCGGTAATAAAGGCGCCTTTATTGTTACCCGGAGTTTTGGCCCCATGATCGCTTTGTGCCAGGCTCGCCGGATTTGATTGCGAGTAGGTAATCTTAGAGGGTAGCGAGATGCGAGCTTGGGCCATGGCAAAAAATCAAAAGTGATACGGCAAGTAAAAAAAAAACGAGTCCGGAGAGTGTTTAGCGTGAGAGGCAAAGCAGAAGGGGAGTTCACGTCTGCGTAGGAGAGTACGGAACAGCTGTGGCAGTCAAGAGGAAGAACAGCACCGGGTAGATATAGGGCGAGCGCGGTATGCGTGGGGCGTGCATTCAACGCGTCAACAAATCGCCGCCAACCCAACGCGATTACACGCAGTGGCCATTGATCATTTGTGTGTGGCACACCGAACACGTTGCCAGGTATTTTCCGGCGCGTCGTGGCGTACCAATCAATATCTAGATAGGAAGATCCTTGAGCGATATTTAGCCACCGGAGCCGATGCCTCAGCGCTCAGTCTGTGGCCGCAGGGTGTAGCACCGTCAAGATCCTAAACGGAACCGCAATAAACGGAGGCGGCATGCTCTTCGTGTTCCTCAACGCTCAAGGCTGCGTCAACAAGACCCATGAGGTGAGCTTTGTTATGAGGGAAGATCTGCAGAGAATCACGGGTCACAGCAGTCGATCGAAGGAGTAATGACACTCGCGGCGCTCATCTTAAACGTGAGGTGATTTTCAAGCCGATAACTGGATAGTAGAATGTATGATATTTTTTAAAAGCATAGGTTGCCTTCGGCGGTCCGCAGAGCCGTCAGAGTCTATCGACAGGTTGCAGTAAAAGTGTCGCCGGTGGGAGTTGAGCGTCTCGAGTGTAGAATGGTAAACTGGTGAGAATAGAGGGTGAGCTTTCTACACGAATTGAAAGCCCATGATCATCGACACAGACCTGAAGATATTGCGACGTGATATGAATATTCCTGCGACTGGCATAAGCTCGTAGTTTTTTCACCAAACAGTGATGTTGCAATGAGCCGGATTGGGGCTGATGAGAAGGAGTTTCGATGACCTGAATATTCGGATAAGCACTCCACACACCGTCGACACCGAAGCTTGAATGCTTTGTCCAGTACACTTCTGTTCGTGCGAGACATAGCTGTCTACCAGGGATGCTGGCTACAGGTGTCAGAACTGAGAAATCCAAGGATAGGTACTTGTTCACAGCATTTGGTATCGGTAGTCCGCTCTGCTTCGGATGTTGCGAGATAGAAGGCATCGGCAAGGCGCTCTGATGATATGGCAGCGCAATATAGCACGAACGATGAACTTCACGCGAGCGAAAGGGAGATATGTAAGACATCTCAAATGACTGATACTTTGAACGTCATCGCCGTTGAGCCCCAGTTCCGGTCACAGCAGGTTTATTTGACAGAAACAAGCCATAGGAGATGATCCCGACCAGCCCCCACTGTCAGAACATAAGCAACCTCTTGTTCCTCGAGAACCCGAGAGTGAGTACAAGTTGGTTGCAATGGTCGCGGTCGAACGGTGGCCAAGCAGAGGCTCATTACGTCGAGATAGGAACGTCGGACAAAGTGTTTGAAGGCGTGTGACATACGATACGCGTGATGTCACGCGTCAGTCCGGCCTTCATCCGACACCTCCACGCTGCCATACGTCGACCATCAATCATCCATCTCGCTCGTAGAGCTTCACCATCTTCAGTATCAAGCCATAGCGTTTCTCAATGGCAACACAAAGAGTTCTACAAGCCTATGATGTACTCGAGCTCATCTTCGCTTCGTTTCGGGTCTCGACAGATGTCGATAAACGGTCATTTGGGATCAACGATGCCCGCAAGGGTGACCTGGCTCGTGCCGCACGAGTTTGTAGAGCATTTTTTCTGCCAGCAGTGAAGCTACTCTGGGAAAAGATGAATGATATCCTTCCTCTCTTTGAGCTCTTTGAAGGATTGCATCTGATCGAGAGAGATGTCTCCGAGGAAGGCCCCTCTCATGGCAAAGAGCTAGCCTATGTGCGTTCGAAAGCACTGCTTGCGATTGGATTATTCTGAGCCAGAATTCCGACAGTGCTTCTGCAGTCCTATATCCTCGCAGGAATGGACCAGGTACAAGATATATTCCCAATGCATCAGATCTGTGTCCTTTTCGCCCCGGAGGTGGACCATTCATCCGTCGGCCCTGGAATATATTAGCAAGACTAATGATGGAGCTCCTCTTCTACCTGCTCTTCAGCATCTCGAATGCAAATCGATATCACCACTAGACTTCAGCATTAACAAGTTCATCTCATCGACGTTGCAGGTGTTCAGATTCGCGTACAAGTCTCCACATGGATATGCGATGAGCACACACAAAGCAAGGGAGTTCCACGTGCAGTTGCTATTTGACGAACTCTCTGTCAAGGCACATTCTTTGAAGCACCTCACCATAGTTGGAATCGACCAGCTTTCCTCTGTGCTCCCATTCTCTGTTTGTAACAGGTTATGCAAGGTCCATCTCGGTATTCGATCAAAACTCGATCCAGCCATGTTATCAATGCTCGCTTCATTCCAATTCCTCACAGACCTTTCTTTGTTCTATTCGGACATTGGTCACTCGACATCTCTTGTACACATGGCTGCATTGAAGTGCCTGCACCTGTATAGCCATGTCCATTTCCTCACCCGTTTCTTCAAATCTGTGCGACTTCCAAAAATCCAGTCGTTAAAAATCAGTCTAGCTCGAGTTCAGGATCCTGACAGCTCCCATCCTTTATCAGCGTCGATCGCAGATTGCTGCGCGGAAACGTTATCGCTCCTGCAAATCCACATTTGCGCAGGTCCGCCTGGCACGCATGAGACACTTACCATGTTCCTCGAACCTTTATTTCGCATGCGGCATCTGCGTTCACTGAAAATGAATATAGAACAGTGGTCATCTCCGCTGTCAGGTCAGGATCTGCAGAAATTAGCAGAGGCATGGCCTAAGCTTACGGCGATAGACATCGTATATGATTCTGGTGGGCCTCGAGAACCCCACCTCGACTCTCTGCTGCACTTCGCGACACTCTGCCCAGAGCTGAGATCGATTCATATCGCCCCGCTCTCAACAGTTCCACTTCCAGACCTCGGTCCACTTCCCATTCTATCTCACGGCCTCCAATCAATCTCGTTCGACCATCCATCAAGGTCCCCGATTACAGATCCTCGTGGGGTGGCGTTGTTTCTGGATCGTCTCTTCCCGAACATAGACATGGCTGAATGTGAGCGGCTGCTTAGGAAAGCGGCTGCTAAGGGCGGGCAAAAAGCGTCTACTGAGGACTGGCAGGAGGTTTTGACATATTTATCTGATTTCCGGCTGGTAAGGAACCAGCAGGGTATTCGACTCGGAGCAGGACAGGCTTGAGTTATTCCCTCCTGCAGGTGAGCAGCTTGCATTGCTTTTGCGCTCAGAAGGATTATTGAGTCGCATCACCGGCTGCAGTTTGAAGGGCGTGGAGCACACGAACGTCCTGCTGATGTATCACTTAGGCGATCTTGATCTTGCCAGAAGTCTACTCAGACACACGTTTTTTCCCAGTTTCATAAAACTTGTCTCCCACGTCAACGGAAGGCATTTCCAATGGTGGCTGTAGGTATACTCAGATGTAAACGAAGAATTCCGTTTTGAAACTGATGGGCTTCGGTTATCAGGTGTTCAGTATATTTCCTATGAAGGGATGATAAAGTATTCAGCAATTGCGCGCCCACCATCTGCGAGAGTCGGTGTTTACCAACGGTTCAAAGTCAAGATTCAGCGCAACAGTGAGCACCACGGCGACGATGCTGCGCGGTCATCTATGAATGTCTATGAGAAAACGGGTACTCACGTTCTTAAAGTGATAACTTCTGTTCGTCCGGTACGAGCTGTGTAGTATGCCACTCAAACTTGACATCTGCATGCGTATGGTACTGCAAGATGTCCAGAATCATGTAAAATATTGTGGATCGCCTACGTGCGTAATCCCGATGTGTTCGGATTGAGCAACGACATATGCTCGAAATGCTGCCCATAGAAGCGGACGCTGATATCATTAACGAGACTGAGGAAAGTAACGATGAAATACGGATCACACATACTGTCACAAATACATTGCTTCTATCCATATATGCACCGCATATAATCTTCGAAATCCCTGTATCATTGCGTGCATCAACGTCTACGGCTGTTCCGGAATGCTGAGCGGTTCTCCTGATTCCGAGCTGGACTGCTGCTGTTTCTCCTTCTGATTCGCGATACGGATCCTACGGCAGAGTGACCTCCAGTGAGCACGACCATATCAAGCATCATCAGCACCATCGTACACTCACTGGTTCCGCGCAATCAGAACTCGCATCGTCCGCTCTCTCTCTCGAGCGGTGCCATGTTTGGCCAGTTGGCGACTCGCGACAGAGTCTACTCAGAATGATCAGCTCCACAGCTCATACTGATGAAGCGATATGCACGACTCACCCCATCTTTGTTGACCACCATTGGCCCAAGCTCGTCAAACATGAACGCTTTTTTCTCGCCCACCTCAATCCTTTCAGCGTCCTGGCCGGCATTCGGTTCAGGGCCGGGTAGGGAATGGTTAGCAGGCACGTCCGCCTCGTTGCTCATGATACGATAGATTATACGACGAGGGTGCAATGATGAGACTTAGGTGGGGGCCTCCTTTCAAGATATATATACGAGCTTGTCCACAAAGCTGAGCATCATAGAAGATCGTAGACCGTATCCAGCACTTCGCGGAGGCACGTGATCGCGACAGATCTATGCGAGCGAGTTGCCTGTCCGGGCCATCCATGTGAGCAACACATGGCACACCTTTGGCAGACGTGCAGATAACTTCAGTCCTCTCCTTCGACCATCCCCATCTCGAGTACCTCTGTGAGCATATATCAGGCGTACTGCGCCTGATCTGCTTTTCTTTATCGCTTCGTTTCTTATCGCATTAGGTCTGCAAGTGCTGGTACGGTTTCACCTCCACATATGAGCTCATCTGGTGCGGCGGATCCGGGAATGAACACTGTTCGCTCCATCTTTGGCTTTCATAGCAGGTCCTCGACTTCGGCGGCATCTGAACAGACACACGAGGATAGCACCCAGGCGAATGCAGATCAGACCCGTCACACAAACGCCGTCCGCCCCAGCGGCAGCCGTTCTTCGCTGCGAAGTGAACGCCCTCACAGGAACAGCCAACGCACCAGTTCACACCACACAACACAGCCGACCTCCCCCTCATCCCATCATGTCTCACACAGCTCTACTCAACACGAGCCCTCTCGCCGGCACTCAGGTCCAGTGGTGTTCTCCGACTACTCTACGCCTGCGATTCCGAACAGCTTGTTCTTCGCCTCGGACTTTATGGTCGGCGCAGGTATGATCGTGTTCCAGTCGGAGACCAGGAAGGTTCTGCTCCTGTATGAGCCAGAGGGCAAGTACTGGTTTTTCCCTAAGGGCAGGAAGGACATCGGCGAGAGCCTTGAGCAGGCTGCACTGCGGGAGGCGTACGAGGAGGTGCTGATCAATAACTGCTCAAAGTCTGAATTGATAACGACGCAGAACCGGCTCAGTCGGGATATCGCGTAGACTTCCTCCCGCTGTTCATTCCCACCAATGCGCCATCTCCACCTGGGGATAGAAGGAGGGTGTATCGCCCGTGTACGGAGCCCATATATGTCACTACGAGGAGTTGGGGCCCGAGGCGGCGTAGGCGGCCTACGGGCGCAGGCGACAATGGCGGCGAGTATTTCACTTACTGGTATGTGGGCCAGATCCCCGCCGATGCTGTCAGTACTTCTTCTGTGACGCTTTGTCTCGGAAGCTCTGATGCGCCATTATAGGTCCACGAGCCCAATACGGGGATGCCGGACGAGCTGGGATACCAATCGCATTTGTTGACCTTTGAAGATGCCGTAGCACGACTGGAACAATGCGGTTTACGCGAGTTTGCCGTCATGTTGGTTGTGGCGTGGAAACTCTGGGAAACGACGGAGACCGAGTTGCAGAAGAGAACTGCTGACGATGGAAACAATCATTCTCAGGATGTATGAACGGATGCTCGGATGTGGGCTTTGATATCTCTGTCGGATGGATTGTTGCTGAGTTAGGTGAGCAGCATTCACTTTGCCTGTGACGTGCCGTGGTTGAAGATACCGGCATATGCAGTCCCTGCACTGTTCTTGTACAATAAATATACCGCTAGATGCATGCCACCTGTATGACCAGTGTCCAAGGCATCTCGGCCCACATGTCGCATTGGCAACGCAGGCCACACACTCACGCGCCCTGCTGTGAGAGTCGCCGAGCCGCATAGAACGATTCCATATGCATTGTCTGATCGGCGTCTAGCAGCGACAATACACTCCGACAGCAACTATACTACACGATACAGGCACGAGAGCGGCGTACAGGCGGTACGGGCTTACTAACAAGCTTACAACGAACGACGAGGGAACGTTATGTATAAGGAATGGCATGCGGACAGCGGTGCTGGTGAGATACGGGGTACAATACATGCGCGTTTCGTGCCAGCGAGCGGAAATATACCATAGAGATGATGAACGATATACTTAATGGAACGAAAGGTGCCTCCCAGAGGCATGATGCGTGTGTCCTACTTACAATAAGAGCAACTTTAGGCCGCGAGAGGTGGATGTATGCAGAGTCCTCCGTATGGGTCATATTGCCCTGCCCGGCAGGGAATACTCGGATATAGAGCGATAGTCTGGCGGCGTGTCTCTGAATGGGTCCACGCTGTCCGCGAGCGATCCCCGCCTTGGGATCTGGTCAGAATACAGGCTGGACGACGCCCTGGATGACCGGTTCGTCGCGAACGCAGCCTCGGGGGCGCGTTCCGGCGCCAATAGCGACGTCGAGCTGCGCAGGTTCTGCCAAGACCGCGATTGCGGCGTCGCCAAGGGGATCGTCGACGACAGCGAGTGTGATTGAGGCGAGCCCGCCAGCGGCTCCGCACTCTGAAGGGCGTCGGACGCGGTGACGCTCGAGCGCACAAGCGGCGAGCGTTCGCGCTCGAACATCGCCCACGATCGGGGCATTGCGTCGACGGAGAGCGTGGAGCGCGTGGCCTTGGGCGGGGGAGGGCGCGCGAGCGTGAGTGCTGTATCGACGCTGGGACTCGAGTAGTGCGACATGCCGCGGAATGCGTCGGCAGCGGTGCGCACGGACTCGATGCCGCCCGCGCTGTCGAATGGGTCCGCGCCGATCCCGAGCACGGAGCCCTGGCTGCTGAAATGCTGCTGCGTGCGCATGCGCCCGAGCGCCTCGGCGCGCATGCGCCGGCTCCTCCAGCGTACGAAGTAGAGCAGGGCGACGGAGAGACAGAGCGCGCCGATGATGCTGCCGACGGCCGCGCCTGCGATCGTGGCGCGTCTGAGCCCTGCGCTGCTGAGCGATGCATCAGCGATCGTGATGTTGTTGCCGCGATCGGCATACTCGGATACCTACCTGCTGTTTGCTCCTACGCTCGAGGAGTTCGCCGTGCCTCCTGCATAGAGCGAGGTCGAGGAAGTAGATGATGCACTTGATGTGCTCGGTATCGCGATGGTCAGAGAGATTATCGAAGATGGCGGATCGGTCTCGGTCGACGTGTTCAGACCAATGGCACCCGAATCATCACTGTTACATATAATGTTCAGTCTGATGTGATGGATCGGGTGCGTCTCGGCTAACGTACCTTGATGAAATGGAAGATGTGGCAGGGCCTCCAGTGGACGTCGGCGACTGAGTCGAGAGCGGAAGACTTTCCTGCACAGGCTCTGTTGATGTAGCAACGGATGTTTCAGTGCTGAACGCAGTCGAAGTAGATGTGCTCGGTGCTAGGACAAAAGCCGTGCTCGAGGGTGTCGGGGAGCCGGTTGGTGTAAAGGTACTAGACGGGAAAATAGAGATGCTGAAGGAACCAGATGAAGGAGGCGGAGGTGGTGGTGGGGCGTTGCTGGAACTGACGCTGTTAAGGGGCAGTGTTAAAGCAGCTCGGACGGGAAAGCGTACCACTTACATAGCAGAGGAGCTGAACGTATCTGATGTGACAAAGCTTGTAACTTCCGAAGTACTGAGGCAGGCTTAGTGGGAACGCAGTCATTGCCGTTGCATTAAACTTACGGAGATGCAAGAGAGGCCGTTGTAGAAGAGGAGGACGACGTGGGATCGGTAAAAACCAGCGCAGGCGAGTCACTCGAAGTGGATGTACTCATGTTGCTGGTCGTAGAGGGGAGGTTTGAGGAGGCTAGATCGCTGGTAACCGAGGGTACGGAGGCGTCAAAGCAGAGTGAGACCGTCGCAGTATATGCACTTTCGCTCGCTGCCGCTGAGCTTGACGATGCAGAGAGACTGTAAAAAGCCGAGCCAGAGATACAAGGGCTGCCTGACGCCGACACAGAGGCCATACAAGGGGTTCAGCCCGGAAGAAAGGAATGGCAGGATACAAGTCCGAGCTGGCACTCGGTGAGCCGAAAAGCTCGCCAGGAGCGATCAGCTGCAATATATCCACCAGGCGCAGGCTCAAAGCCGAAGAGAAAATCTAGACGATGTGGTGGAGAAGAAGAACTCAGACAAGAGAAAGCAGCATCGCAACAGCTGGACAGAGTCAGAACTGGCAGTGCTTCATGGTGATCTGGAGGAGAGAGATCCCGTCTCATTCACGGTCCTTGGGATCACGTTGTCGCGATCAAAAAGAGCTGGACAATGCCGGCCGCAGCAGATCCGCGCAATTATGCAGATTCAGTCAGGGGAGCCCGCCGTCTCAGGGCGAACGATTGCAGAGAGCCGAGGGCTAAGCGAACGAGTCCGCGAACGGCAAGCGAGCAAAGCGTTGTGGCAGCGGCGGATGAGCGCCGCGGCGGCGAGCGGAAACGACGTTCGCACCCATTGAGACAAGGCGACGTCGACCCCTGATGTTGGGAAGAAGAAACAAGCTCGCAACGGAGATTGGAACAACAAGACAAGAGACAGGATAAAAGCGGGGGGCTGCGGGCTCGGACGATACCATGGGTAAGGGACAGTTTATCAGCAATGGCTCTAGATTCACTTTCGTGCCACTTTCACTGCCAGTCTTGTGCGAGCTTTGTATTCAAGAAACACCACAATACGACAAAACTTCTGCTTGTGTGAGACCGAGTAGCCGAGTCAATAAATACGTCGAGCAACTACCACACTAGCGACGGGCAGGACCTGCCCACCACCATTACGAAAAGCACCGGCACGCCAGGGGACGGGATATAAATAACAGCAACGACAAGTTAGCATAGCTCAGTTGGAAAACAAACGCGGTCGAGACATAGTGGGCAGATGAGGCGATCAGGAATGTGCGCGGATGGCAGCGATCTCGTCTTCGCTGAAACCCATCTCGCTCAGGCGGGCATGCAACGATGGAGGAATCCCTCGCGGGATGCCATCTAGTCTACACGTAAAGTCAGTACCGTGGCAACGTTAATCAGATAGGTGATTGACGGACCCAACATGGACGTGAATTTGGTGCTACGAACAGAGTGAGACATGATAGGGAATGAATGTGGGCTTTCCGTACCTTGAAGTTCCACGGAAGAGTAATGCTCGGGTCGCCCTTCAAAAGTGCCGCGGGCGCTTTGGACATTGTCATCGCCCAGGCCGGGGGCAAGCCGTTGTAACTGCAAATAGTCAGGCCTCCGAAACGCACGATTCAGCGGGGCCGGCGTACTGCTCGTCTACGTGCATGTTGTGCTGGAATGGACCGATTAGCACGCGACATGCGAGTATAACCGCGGAGCGTACCTGCACATTCCAAGGACCCGAGATCTGCGGCTCCTCAGTGCCGTCACCAGATACCGTGTTCCGACGCTGGCACCACAGAGGCTTCACTAATGGCAAGCATGCGTCCACCCTCGTACTCTCCCGCTCAAGCGCCGCTAGGGAATGCCTGTTCTTCTCGGGCTTACTTGCAGACTTACCGTCTTCGGCAAGCTGTGCAGACCATGACGCCGGCAGCCCATTCATACTTGTATCGGCGCCCGTGAGCAAAAGCGCAACAGCTCAGCCGTCAACGAGATACCCACTGCTCGTCCACATGCATGGTGTGCTGCAGAGCCTATGTTTAGAGCGCACGCACATGGCGGACCTAGTCTCTCATACCTGGAAGTTCCATGGAAACGAGATTGACGGATCGCCGTCGATGCTGAGCGACTTTGGGCGGACCAACGGCTTGATGTGATCACGGAGACTGGAGGCTCGGCGGACACCCTTGCCTGGGAGCATGGACTCTGTCGTCGGCGAAGAGGGTTGTGGGTTGTCGAAGGTCCAGAATCCGGATACTCTCCTCTTCCTCATGAAGAGAGTCGTCATCTCTGCCCGGGTTGGCAGCCGCAGAGCCCCTTGACGACGCCGGCGCTGTCGACTGGCGGTGCAATTGTCTTGGTCTCTGAAGTGGTCGGGGCGGTCAACTGCCACTCGCAGACAATGTGGGCTCGCAGCACAGCAAAGGTGAGAGACGGAAGAGGCGCGAATCCAAATCTGAATGCATCCGCGCTATGACTGATGAGCGTCCCATGCCAGCGACCGTGTGAGACGAATCTGATGTGAGGATGCGTGGCACGATCACGTGTTCACATGTCGCGACGGCACGGGCCAAATAACACGTCAATAACGCGCAGGAAATTACCTAATCCTTGGTGACGCCCCAGCGCGCGCGTTCGTGGCTGATTGCTCTTCCCCTTTCCCTCCATCTCCTCCCGCACTCTTCCTCGACCATGTCTGTGCCGTTCCCCCCTTCTCCAGAGAGCAGGTCAGCGCATTGTTTTGTATTTTCGTCGTCGCCACGATTCTGACGATGCTATCAGCCTCGGCAACTCGAGCGTCGACAGCTCGGGCATCACCACCCGCGCACAGCATCGCAAACGCGTCCTCTCAGGCGCCGACGAGGAGCCAGCGGTGCCGCAGCGGCCCTGGAAGATCTCGAGAGTAAAGTCGTGGTATCTGCAGCGCGAGCGGAGCATATCGCACGATCTGAGCGTCAGTTGTCGTGCGACTTATCGGATCCAATTGTGTGGCCCCTGACGCGCGTCCGTTCCGTGCCCTAGTACGACCGCATGCCCAGCGTTTCGCGCGAAGATGGCGACTACGACGGAGACTATTTCTCGTCGGAGCTGCCACCGGCTACGCCGCGGTCGCGTTTCGTCAGCCCAGCCCCCTCTGAGCGGTCGCTGTCGCGGCGGCCGTCGATTTCCGGCTTGTCCGAGGGTATGGGTCTCATGCGGACCCTGTCGTCCAGCTCGCTCTCCGACCTTCGCTCCCCAGTCGTTCAGCCCCCAGTGCCTGAATCCGCCTCCAACCATCTCCGCAGCGGCAAATTCGTCATCGACTTTTCTGTCAGCGATGAGGTGCTCAAGGCCGGCGCTTATCCCGTGAGCTGGTCAGAGAACAACTACATGGTGTTTGGCCGTGGCAACCGTGTGCACTACAAAAATTTTTCCGCCAATGAGGAGATCAGTCAGGTCTGCAAAGTCCCCGAAGGGCTGGGAAATCTGCGAGCAGTGCAATGTGGTGGGAAGGACCAGAGGAATAATGTTGCAATCATCACCATGAAGGGGATCATTCAAATATGGGACCTGTCAACAAAGAAAATGACGCTCAGCTGGCCGACGAAGAGGACCCCTACCGTCATGCATTGGAATGGACCCATTCTCTCGGTGGGAGGAGAGCGTGGATCGATCCGCCACTTCGACACTCGCATTCATGAAGCAAGAAAACCCGTGAACCCGGTACATAAAGTGACGCGTCACCAGTTAAAGATCTCTAGCCTCTTGTGGAATCCCGACGGGGGCTTTTTCGCTAGTGGTGACGAAGGCGGGACCGTGCACGTCTGGGACTCAAGGCAGAAAGCCCCGTTGGAAGTGGGGGAGCTGGTCCAGCGGCGTAGGAAGATGCAGCATGTGGGCGCAGTCACGGTACGTTGCCTGAACATATGTGTCGGTGGATGGGTCCCTAATATTACGCCTCCCTCTTTTCGTTGTGTCGCCGATAGGCTCTCGCTTGGTGCCCGTGGCAGTCGAAGCTTCTGGCCAGCGGCGACTCAGCTCCTGATGCCACGGGGACCATCTGTGTCTGGAACATCAACAACACGTCCTCATCGCAGCCCAACTACCCGATGAAGCTCGAGCTCGACGCCCAAGTTACGTCTTTGCATTTTTCCGCCCACTGCAAGGAGCTGCTCAGCACGCACGGTCCGGGAAAGTCCACGCCCGCGCCGCCGCCGTCTGTCCAGCTCGACTCACACTCGTTCCCGAACGAGACTATGCCATCGCGCATTGCCAACTCCGTCGTCGTCCACGCGATCCCATCGCTGCGGCAGGTCGTCAAGCTCGAGGCCGCCAAGGTCAATATCGCCGGCAGCGTGATGAGCCCGAACGGCCAGCGGATCGTGCTCGCCATCCCGGAGGAGTCCAAGCTGAAGGTGTGGGACGTGTGGGGGAAGGTGAAGGAATTGAAAAGAACCTCGAGCTCACTGACTCTCCAAATCAGATGATACCCGGCTCTATGCACATAACAGACCAGGTTTTGGTAGGTCAATTTAATGTTTTCAAGCGTCCGGTCAGAACCATGCATGCCTCTTGTTCTGTAACACTATGATAGTTCGTTCTCACATACAACGGCTGACTATCCTTATGCCACTCTTATCACTTAATCAAGAACCCTGTGCCCTTCCCACAATTCTCTACGACGGCCTCTCTGATAGTTATCTGGTTTTTGTCGAACCTCACGATACTGTCCCCCCTACATCGTCGCCGTCGAGGACAACCTATTTTGCCTTCACGCTTGTAGGGATTTCACTCCAATGTTCGTAGCACCTTATCCGCCGAGGAAAAAATGGAATTGTGTTTCCCATCATTATTGTGCGCGAGAGCGAGTCATGAGCAGTGAGATGCAATGGACAGCGTAACCAGAACGTAGATGTGCTGTATAGTAAAACCATAGAAAGCATGTCCGATGAAGCATGACGACCAATGCACAAAGCGGGTATATGAGATATAGATTAAGACATAGAGATGGTCCCATTCGAACCGACACTTTGACGCCGGAACGTTCGCTCCTCAATGGATCTACATTCGGCGAGCAGCTTGACGATGGCTGGCCGGCCGCTCGCACTGCGGATGAATGGAGTCTATAAGAGGATCGCATTAAAATCTGAACCGGCATTATACAAGGAGGCGAAACAAACCTTCAGCAGTTCATCTGGATCTGGTCGTGACAAGCTTGGCCGCGAACATAGATGCAAGAAATCGTGGAAAGATCGTGAATAAATTTCGGGTTGATTAAGTGGTGGCCAACGGTCAGCAGCTTGACTCGCGTCAGTGATGTCGGAGAAGGGAGGCTCGGTTTGCGCCAGCTCCCAAACGGTGGCGCCCAGCGACCATACGTCAACTTTCAAAGCATTATACGGACATCTGTCGAGCATAATTCAGCAAGGCCTCATACGGGGCAGCTACGGACTGCACGCACCTTCTCATCTCAGGAGCCTAAGGGTCGAATGAAGATGGTCAGCACACACTCAGCTTAAGATTGCGCATGACGCACCTGGAAATAAATAACGCCTACTGCATCGGTACATAATGGCTCCTCCGGGGAGACTCGGACGGCATTCGAGAAATCGGCTATAGAAGAACAATATCAGCTCAGCGACGATGAAACAATCAAACGAGTTGATGCACCAAGCTTGACAACACCCGCACTGTTCACCAACAGATTATCTGACCTCAAATCTCGATGTGCTATACCTAATCTCTGCAGATAACTTAGAGCATGCAAAACCTGCGCACGAGTGAGCCGCAAATTCTTCAACACCATGAGCAAACCGTCCACTTACATCGCTCGCGAACTGGGCTATCGGCTTCTCATGCACGACGATGCCCCCCTCCACCAATATAAGGATGTCCGCCAAACTCCGCTCCATCAGCTCCATCTTCATCCATAGTGCATCCTCCACAATGTCCACGAGCACCTCGTCCATCGTTAGCACATTCGGATGTCGTACATCCCGCATCAGCCTCAGCTCCCTCCGAAGATCAAGCAACTTCGGCGAGCCGCTCGGCAGCAGAGGCACGTTCTTGATAGCGACATAGGTTGCATTCGCATCCGCCTCCTCCGATCCCTTCGCTTTCCCCTTCGCAGGCGCCAGGACTCGTGCCGCATACACACTCCCGCTATCTCCCTCCCCCACCTCTCTCAGGTCCCCATACAGCGCGCGGGGATCCACCGTCTCGTCAATAAACTCCGACAGCGGCGCCACCACTTCGGAGACCCATCCAGGATACCGCGGTGCAGGCGTCGAGGGAGATTGGCTGGGAGAGATTGACGGCTCGTAGAGCACACCTGTTGCAATAATGTCGTCAATGAGGACAGATGGACGTTGTAATACCCCCAAGTCCAAATCCAGATCGATATCGAGGTCGAGCTGGATTTCCGGAAGCGGGCTCTTTCCCTTGTCCAGCCGCGCAGGGCTGACACGTTCATGGTCGTTCTCCGCTGACGCGAACGTTGTTGAGATGCGCGGAGACGGCGCCGGAGACACCTTGGTATACGCGGAGCTTGGCGTTGACCCAGACCCAAACGCAGTCGTCGACACGCTCGAACCGCTCGACCGTGATGCCGAGCTCACAGTTGATTGAGAGCGGTGACTAGCACTATCCGCCTTATCTGCCATCGGAAGCGTCGAGTTGATCAGAAACGCAGATTGCCTCTGCCCACCCTCCTCCCCAGTCTTCTTCGTAGGCGACGCGACGATATTGCCCCGCGCGCTACGCGCGATTGACCCCTGAACGATGGTCGCCGGGACTACGGTCATCGTCGACAAATCCGAATCGCGGTTCTCCTTGTCCCGTCTGCGCACCTGCAATGTGCCGTCCTCCTCCTCGGATCCGATCCCGTTGTCACTGGCACTATCATCGAAGCGAGTTGGAGTACGGGGATGAAGAAGATGCGGTTCCGGGTACTCGTGCTCTGGTGTCCGTGGCATCCAGGACGACGCGCTCGTCGAGGTTGTCGTTAGAGCAGATGAAGACTGAGGCTTCGGCAGCGACTCGACGCTGGTGCTTGATCCCGCGCTCGGTGCTGGACGCACCATGTCCATAACCTCCTGCCACAGCGGGCTCGACTTGTTGGCTGACGGTGGTGGTGAGTTCTGCGCCGACGATGATGATGGGGAGGCTCGTGGTGGCAACTCATACAGGGGTATAGGCTTTTGCGGAGGTAAATTACGATGCGTGGATGACGTACGTGAGTGCGACCTCGCGCGTAGACGCACAGATGCTGGCGTGCGACTCGGTGCACTAGCAGATTGTGAAGTGGAGTGAGGTAATCTTGGTCTTGCAGCAGGAACGTCGGGTGAAGAACTCTCAGGTGGAATGATTGAGAACAAAGATTCAGACCAACTAGATAGATCGCCCAGACCGTCCCTTTGTAGCGACAACCTCGGTGCTGCCCTCGATGAGGAGGACGAAGAGGAAGAAGGCCCTGCCACAGCTGAAGTACTACCTCCCACAGCCATCCGTATTGCTGCCTTCTCGTCAAGAGGGAGCCCAGAGGATCCCTGCGCTCGCAATCCTTCATTCACATCCTGCAGTGGCGCACCTTGCTTCGGAGACGTGTACGCCGGCGGTGGCGATGGCAACGAGCCATAAGACTCGTTCACAACGTGGTACGCACGCCTTGGGGGCGTGTTGGGAACTGGATCCTTCGTGGAAACTGAAACTGAACTCGACGACGACGACGATTCCGTTAAGACAGGCACAGGCACCAGCCGCATTGGCGGTGATAATGAGCGCGCGAACCGCGCGGCAGACCTGCTCTCCGCATCGGATGTCACCAGCTCTGAGGTTGAGGATGCTGCACGCGACGAATTGCGATAGTGTGAGCGCGATGCAGACGTACCGGATGAAAGCGACGTTTGAGACATCGATGCGGCCGACATCCCGCGATAAATCGCGGACGGTGGATTGCTGGCAAGTATTGTGTTACGGTCACTGTTGGCAAGTATTGTGTTACGATCATTGTTGAAAGAATAGATCGACTTGACATTCGTCCGCGTCGCCGCTCGACGCGCCTGTATTGTGGCTATCTCCTCTTCGTTTAGCCCCATTTCCGCGAGTCGTGCTGACCACGTCGGCGGCATGCCGTTGCAACTTCGATCGAGTCAGCACCTCTGCTGCGTATATCTAATCTATCCCAACTCACTTTTCGTCGACATGCAAGTTATGCTGTAGACTGCTGGTGAGACAAGCGGTTGTTGGAAAGCGAGCATCGTACCTGGAAGTTCCACGGGAGCGAGATGGATGGATCGTCCGCTGGTTCGGGAGGTTGTAGGTCCATAGGATCCGTCTCTGGAGACTTGGGTGTCTTTGGCCGCCGTCCAAAGCTGGACAGTTTCTGAAGGCTCTTCCTGAGTCCTGCAGGTTCCGGAGATACAGCAGACGAGGATGAAGTGGTGGACATGGTCATGCGACTCGGCGCGTGCGACGGAGATGGCGATGGGCTGCGAGGATACTTGGAGTACTGGGAGTACAAAGGAGCCTGCTGCGGAGAAGTTAACAAGTCCTGGGGTAAGGAATGATTGAGCGAAGGAAGGGATGGATTGCAGGCGTAGAGCGGGTCCTTGGGCGGTGGAGGGGGCGGCTTGGCGCTTGGGGAGAACTTGAATACGTTGAAGGAGGAAAAGCGAGAGTTCTGGCGGCTGCTGGACGCTGTTGCCATCGTCGTCGGCGATGAGCTCGCGCGCGCTGGAGCGCTATGAAATGAGCGACTAGCTGTCTCGCTTTGTTTCGCGGCGCTGTGTTGTAGTGTTCACGCTCCGAAAGCGCTAACGGTCAGCGGAGTTCAAATGTCCACTGACTCAGCCTACCCAGGATCCTGTCAAGTGTTTCAGAGTGCTTTTAACGCATACAATTCCGGGCAAGTTCCCCGCGTAATGTCGATTCGAGCACTGCTTCTACGCTTATTCTGATACGGTTCGGCAAAAGCGATGCATTTCCACCATGTGCCAACAGCCAAGAGCCGTACAACGTCGCCCGCTCGAAAATAGCGGTGATATCGACCAGTGCTGAGGAGTGGTCCGAAGCAAGAACGAAAGTCATCCTCGAGGAATAGTTGTAAACCTCCACGGATTTTTTTAAGCAGACATAAGAAACGGAATGAGAAAGGCTTAAGCTTGCCAAACTGAGGAGAGGGCGTACCATATCAGGCAATTACACCGTTGTGGCCCCGCAACATCAATTGACGCTGCGCATCTGCGACAACGTTCGATTCATGCGAATTCCAGAGTGATATATTACATAATTTATCCGCGCTCAAATTGAATTTGTCGGAGACGTTAATAATCACTCTACAGCTCATCATGAGGCACATCCGTCCCTGCAAGTACAGACGTCGTGCTGCTCGATGCCGTCGTCTGCGTAACCTCAGTCTCTTCTCCCTCAGCATCCGCACTCGTCTCCGATGCTTGCGCAGTGCTCGATGATGCGGATTTCTTCGTCGGCCGCGGCACCTTCTTCTTAAGCAGTCGCTCTAGATGGTTCTGCAACGGCTTCACCCGCGCACGCATCTCGCTCGTTAGGATAACCGGGTCCTCGTTCATCTTCACTGACTTTTGCTTCTCCACCCATTCATCTAGCCACGTCTCATGCTCTGCCAGAGTCTTCTCCAGCGCCTCGAGTTCCTCTAAGGTGTACTTCGATGGCGGCCCGCCGTCCTCGGCAATGGTCAGATTCTTTCTTGCCTCACCGAGGAAGATACGTGTCTGCCAGTTCCAAAGCTGACTGTTATTCAGCGCGTGAGGAAACTTCTCGATCTCGGTGTATCTGTGAATGATCGGGTGCTCGAGACTCCTGCATAGCCGGTATAATCAGTGACAATGCTGATAATAAACTTCAGCGTAACCACTGACTCTAGTGTGCCTCTCTTATCAAGTAGGTCCCTCGTATCGGCATCCTCGCCATTTTCTGAGAGCCAAGTGAATGTCTCTTCCAGCTGCTCAGCGATTCTTTTCCTTTCTGCCTCTTGCGAGCACTTCATAAACGGAGAAGTTGGACTGTTGTCCTCCAACAGATCGCGCAGTCGATACGTGTATCCCTCAAGAGTGTTTCGCGCTTCCTCCCTGCGACGTTTGGTGGCTTCTTCGTTGTCCACAGCTATCAGCCTAGGAATAACAATATGAGCACTCTAGTCACACGTAACATTTGAGCTGCTAACACACCTTCCGCGCGCCTTACGCTTCTCTGTCGCTGACATCGGTGGCAATGAAGGAGTGCCCACCTCATAATCCAACAAGATAGTATCCTGCACTACCTTCTTTTCGGATGAGGTAGACGGAGCAGGAACTTCAAGAGGTACTTGCTCCTCAGTGACTACCCCTTCCTCGCCCTCAGATACCTCCTCGGACGAGGACGATGATCCGCCGAAGAATCCCTTTAGTTTGCCTAAATGCCGCTATCGGTGAGCTTTCCAAGTGTGACAGCAGCGTGTCAGCATACCAGTGATGGAGTCATCCTTAATCTCCCCGTGCACAAGGATGTCACTCAAGGTGCTCAAACCAGATTCAGTGAAGCTGACTGTCGCCTTCACCACGGGATCTGTTGCACCAGCTTCCGTGAGGTTCCGGATGGCCTCAGACACGCCGACAAGCTTGGCTTCCATTAGCTGCGTCGGTAATCCACTGCACGACATCTTGTGAGATCACCTCGAGAAAAATCATATCTGGAACATACGGAGCAGGTGGACTTTTATAAGCCATCTTGACGGTGAAGTCGTCCGAGCGCTTAAACGTGAGCGTCTTCTTAGCGCCAGTATTCGTACCCACGGGAAGGACAAGGGTGTTGATCATCCGGGGCTTTACGTCCGGGGACTTGGGTTCCGCTGGGTACGAAAGTTGGATGTCGTAAGGCGCGATGTCGATCACTTTGATGTCCTTGGTCCTGAACTGCCTGCTGAGTGCTGCACCATGAAGAGCGGCGCCCATGACGGCTGCCTCGTCCGCATTGACGTTCATGGCGATTTTGCTGCTGTGTGTTAGCCGTGGCATTCGATTTTAACGAACCTGCAACACGTACTCTCCAACGGCAGCCTTGAGCGCGGCCTGGATCATTGGTGTTCGCGAAGCTCCACCGGTCAAAATGACAGAAGAAATATCGTTCTGTAGATGATCAGCCATACAGCTCAGTAATTGTGTGTAATCGCCTACCAAGGTCAAGCCAGCGCGGGCAAGGGCATCAAAGATCGGCCGGGAGAACTCTCCCTTCAGATCCGTACAAGCGATCTCAAAGTCGGCTCTTGTTACCTTTGACCGGTAATCAATGTCAAAGGCCAGGCTCTCGACCTGCACCAAATCCGGTGAACACGCGAACAGCCGCACCACTGACGCTGATACCTTACCGTCGCCATCGCGTCTGCGTTCGCGCTTAGAATCGTCTTTATCCGGCCGGCTTCCTTCCACAGCTTCGTCATCGCACGTTTGTCGCTGCGGATGTCCTTGTCGTGCTTGCGCTGGAAATCCTCAATCATGATGTCGCGCAACCGACGATCGAGCTCTGTCCCGCCGATGGTGCGGTCGAACCCGAGGCCGGCGACATTGATCTGCACGCTGCCCTTCGCGTCGCCCGCGACGGATGAGAAGCCCACGACGGTCGCGCGAATGGCGGACGTGCCTGCGTCGTAGATGACGTGGTACTCGGGCGTGAGGAAAGTGCGCGTCATGGCATAGTTGACTGCGACTGCTGTGCCGTCGTTCACGAGCGCGAGCGTGCGCATCCCGGCAATTTCGATGGCGTCCATTACGGCTTCGCGCTCGTGTTGTGTATAGTATGGTGGCACGGTGACCACAACATCGAGTACTCTCTCTCCGGCAACGTCCTCGGCCAGCTGCCGAACGTATGCGAACTGCATTGCAATTAATTCCTCGACAGCCCACTCCGTGCCATCTGAGCGACGTAACGCAACTGTCCCTCGCTCTGTCTTGACGACGTCTGCGGATGAGATTGAGGTATAGAAGGAGACCGCATCAGATGCATATGGGGCCGCTTGCAGAAACTTCAGTGACGAGAACGAGTCCGTGGGGTATCTTCCTGCCTACAAGACCAAGTTGTCCATCTGACATGCCCAAAGCTCAACGCAATCACTCACAATAGCGAACGCATCTGAGCCAAACAGCCTATCTTTCTGTTTCCACCCCACAGACGACTGAATCTTCCGCTTCGAGTCCTTGTTCAACAAGACGTCGAACGGAACGCCGGGCTTCATGAGCGAAGCCTTGATCCAGTCCGCGCCATAGTCGATCGCCAACACGGACGCAAGTACATTTTCTGAGACTGTAGCAAGCAGAGCGAACAATAAACAGAGGCGATGGAGCAAAATCATCTTCGGGATGGCAGGTTGAGCATCTAGTCTAGCGGGATATAAATTCGGGAGGACACGTCGACCAGTACCGTTTCGTTTATTAGGCGCCCATAGAATGGACGTGGGCATCATGTGACCACCTCGAGGGTGATCTTAGATTGTTCGCTTATGTAATCCATAATTCTAATTCCCTTGTGTCTGCTCTCAGCTCTCGGCATCTTCTCGCGATACCCTTGTCTCGAAAATTGTCTGTGAGTTAGGAAGACTGTACTTGCATAAAGATCAAAACGTTCCTCAACTGGGCTTGCCATGGCTTCGAGTCTGGCCGCACAACTTGCCCAAGGCGCCTCTCTTAATTCGTCTCTACTAGTCGACAGGACGCGCCGCAAAACAGCAGAATCATATCTTTTCTCTCCAAAGGAAGCTCAAAAATATGATTTGAACACTGTCTTTTCCCTTGGGTCCAATGGCTTCTTGCAGCTCAAGTCTATAGAACCATCGTTCCGGCAATTCGAGCAGGCTCTTTTTTCAGATGCTGCGAAGGCTACCGACAGGACGCTTCTACCAGTAGATGCCGATGCGCAGCTCAATGAGAGCATCAGTTCATTCCTGCCGCTCCTAGGGCCGTATTTGATGGATGCTCCGGCGGGAAAGGTTATTGAGTGGCTCGTGAGACGGTTCAGGTATGTTGCCTCATTAATGCAGATCCTCTTGATGGACGGTTTCAGTTAGAGCGGAATAGCTCTCGGTTGTCCTCTCATACACGAATCTACGTTTGCAAAAGCTCATGACGATTGTATAGAATCAACGAGTTCAACGTGGAAGACGTTATTAGGTTGTTCCTCCCCTACCACGAATCGCCTCATTTTGCAAAAATGGTCACCATCTTACATATCCAGTACGTCCAGTGCTATTACAGTCATCACGCTTCTCATCGCCTTTCATCAGGGAACAGTCTATGTTCCGCTTCTTAAGTGCATACAAGACTACGGGCAAGGCATTGCCTCGTAGCGCGCTCGTCACGGAGATGCTGAAGAACTCGGACCTCTCCCGCTTTATCTCTGGCCTGCTTCTCATTGCTTTGAAGGAGAACGGTCCCAGTGTGCACAAGGCACTGGTCGCTTTTCATACTGGCGTTCTGCTTGATTTCGTCGCAAAGAGCAAGATATTGGACGAGGGAACTGTAGCATTTTTGTTGACGGCATCTCTGGAGCCGCTTCAACTCGTATTGGAGGCCACTACCAAGGCGAAAGAGGCTATTCGACAAGAATCAATTGTATGATCGAATCCCACTATCTGACTGCACATCGATAGTTGATCTCTGGCTTTTCGCAGCTCGGAATCCTTCTAATTCTGGCCGGTATCTCTCAAAAATGCCACCTGAGTCCCAAGGCGCTCAACGCTGTTCTCAGTGCGGTGGCTGGCTGTAGCAAGGATGTTACCGCGAAGCAGCTTATCAGAACGACTTTGTGCATCTGCGCTCCGCAAGATGTCTCAGAGAAGTTCCCGCGGGCCCTACTCAGAGTTTTCACACACAAAGCGTACGTCTCTGTTCTGCGCAAATTGCCAGGCTAGTTCTCATTTTGTACCAGTGACATGCCTGCAGAGTTGAGGGAAGCTCTAGCATGGGTCGGATCGGAGAAAGTGTTACTTCCATTAGTAACAGGACTCGTCTCACAGTATGTCGTTTCATCGCCTGCCTGGTTTCTATGTCTCTCATGTCTCTCATGCAATCCTAGACTCTCCAGAGAGCCTGCTGTTGATCTACTCACATCGACACTCGCACTCACAGAATTGCCAAATAGCATCAGTCGCCATGCAGCGGAATTGCTGCTGAGAGACTTGATTAATGCTGAGGACCCAGCAGCCCCGGACGTCCTCACTGCGCGGAGCCTGTTGTCACAATTGAAACAGCGTCATGCGGAGGTCGTGCAACAGGCGTGCGAGGAAGCACTTAAGCAGGACGAAGGCAAGCGGGAGGTCATCGAACAACTTGCGATATCTCTGTCGATGGTACGTATGCATCAGTCTATCTAGGTTGCACATGGTCTGAAATCTTCGCAGTCTCTGCCTGGCTCAAGCGGGAAGAATCGCCTTGACAAGATTGTTGCATCCGTCAGTGCCGATGCTTACGTCCGTGCAATTGCCGTGCGAAACCTATACAGTACCTTGTCCGATGGGTCCACTTCTTCTGAGGACGCTGTGAGTACAATCATCCAATTGAACTCTGCTGTCGTGTTGCTGACAAGCATTGTCCGTAGGCCGCTGCAAAAGCTGCTCTACGAGCTCGGATACTCGATACCGATGCATCAGTCCTCGAAGCTCTGTATGCTGAACCGACAGAGCTTGTGCCTGTTCTGCTTGAGGATGCTGCTGGTTACATCTCGGCGCTATCCGAGGTGCTTCATTCGGCCACGATATCGATCCCGCGGAACGCCACTCTCCTTCATCTCGCCTTCCTAGCGAATCATATATTTACGCCACTAAATGAGAAGGATGCATCCTTGGCGGATCATATTGTGCACGAATTATTCTTCCCTTATCTCCTGTTCTCCAAAGCGAAGCAGAAGAGCGCTTCTCTGGCATGGGACATCCTCGAGGCTAAGGAGAAAGACGTCCATGATGTCACTGGTATCGGCAGGTATGAGCTATTGTGCGGGTGCGTCGATGTTATACGATGGGAACAGGAACATCGGTCGGAGGGTCAAGAAGACAGCACTGAGCTGCTGACGAGGATCGACCTTGCTCTGGCAGTTAAGATGGCTGGTGAGTCGACTTTGTCCCACTCTGCCCACGCTTTCCATTCACGGACGTTTCGCGTGTAGAGAACATATTGGCGTCAGACCGCTACTCGCAGCAGTTCCAGCTGCTACTGGCGAAGTTGAGAGATAACAATCCCCGCTCACGTGCACTAGGCTACCTCGTCGCAAGAGCTCTGCTTATTCGTTTGTCTGGGGAACATCAGCTTAATGCCGCTCTGCAAATGCTGCAGGCCATGCAGCTCAAAACTCTCGAGGGCATGAGCGACTTCATGCGAGGTGTCGACAATCTTCTGACAGTGAGTAAGCTGTAACGCGGACGTCTTTGATGTCTCATGCATTTCTTGATGTAGTTTCTGCATGATATGAGCTTAGGGACTGCTGTGGTATTAAAGCCGAATAGTGAACACACGCTGCAGAGACTGCAGACTGCCATACTCACAATGTTGCCGGTCACACCGCGTCCCGATGGCATCAAGCCGGACTGGCTCGCACCTCATGACGTAGGTACCTTGAAGGGAATTCAGTGCACAGAACTGACCCATCCTCACAGCCGCAGTCTGTTGAAGCCCATGCAGATACGCGGGGAATCCGTTACGTCCATCTCATGCGCGCGGTTTATTATCTGAGCAATTCTACGGCGTCACTACCCCTTTTGTCGACGAACCTCCTCCGCGCTCTGTTTATGAATCTGGCAGACGACGCTCTGGTATTCCTTGCCGGCGTATGGACGTCACCATCTGTGAAAGGAGACAATGGCAGCATGCACGTCCGCGTGGCAGCCTTGTATCATGCTGTAGCGTTCTTGGAGGCTCACTGTGCCACAGAACATTATATTGACTTCCAAACGATATTGCCTTCCATCTTAGTAGCTCTGCAAGATGCAGAACTTCGCGTAAGAGAGGCGGCTCTTGAGTGTGTGGCGATCCTGGCCAAACTCGCACAGGCCAAGGAGGTTTCGTCCATATATGCGTACGACACGATTTACGGGCAAACATCACGTATGTATAATCAGATCCCGTATCGCTTGTACTGATGGGCTTTCTGTACATAGACTTGCTACAATATGTCGACTGGGAGGATTTTTGCAAGTACATTAGCGCTTTGGGATCGTTTGGGAAACATTTCCTACACGATGCAGGCTATATGCGTGTGTTCCATCAGGAGTACCTTTCAAGCGGCAAAAACGAAAAGAAGAAATTGAAGGGGTGAGCTCATTCTTCAGACACGGGTATATGTTCTCACTGCGTGACCTAAGGTTCAAACAGAGGATAGTTTGCTACTTGTTGTCGCATGTGAACGCCTGCCAGCTTGCGTACATCAAGTTACATCTTTTGCAAAGCCTGGAGACGACGTCGAGCGAAGTGAAATGTCAAATTCTGCTACCCTCCATAGAGACCGCAATAGACAATGTCGACAGTGCCACAAGCATCGATGCGTCTTCGCAAGAACTCATTGCGCACCTTGCATCCTCCTTCGATGCCTCAGGTGCTGCTGACTTGAATGACGCGAGCAAGTCAACATGGCCAACGTTCGAGAAACTGTTGAGGTCTTGCTTCGGGAATAGTTCGTATATAATCCTGTCGGCGTGGCTTGTGTAAGATGCTGATGTCCTATTTAGCTTCTCTGTCAGCTGCGAGAAGGACCCTTGCTTACCAGCTAGAACACGGGTTGTTCACGAAGTTGTCGTCGGAGCGTAAGGTTGACTTGTGCGACATCTTAATCGATATCAGTGTCAATGACGCTAGTGCGGTGGGTGTTAGAGCGTTGCACGCTATATCAGTCCTGTCTCTCATCATTTCTATTTTGCAGATGCCGGATTGCAAGCAGCTACTTAGCAGCGTTCTCACGGACGTTGCCGTAATCTCCAGCATCCTCGTTCTCTATCGGCCCAGCGTTGAAGACGTTCCCAACCGTGCCAGCAAACGCGCGAGGCTCGAGAAGTGAGTGTGGCAATATATCATCCTAGCAATCATAACCTACAAAGTCGCGAATTCAGTGGGCCGAACGAAAGTGCCGAGGGCAAGCTATTTTCACTGACCCTTTTAATGGAGATTTTGGGCTCGAAGCCGCTGCCCGGTTCCCTCGACCTGGTTGCATGTCTTCTGGAGACCTTGAAAAGGGTCTCACATGATGCATCGTCAAATCCAGCAGATAGAGGCTACACTGAACAACTTGTCATGAATGCAGTGGACAGTGCACTTAGCAATATCAAAGTGCGTGCTGCCTCCGTGGGGAATTTTCTGATTTCACAATCTATGCAGGACACAACAAAACTTCATCCGGGCATCATCCGAGTTGATATACTAATCGAATTGATTAGAGGTGCCGTGCATGTGTTGCAAATGTGATTATAGCTTCTGAAAAAGCCATTTAGGAGCCAATAATCTGCAGACATTCCATCAAGCTCTGTTGCTGATAGCTGGGCTGGCGCGTTTAGCACCCGAGGCGGTCCTTCACAACATCACGCCTGTCTTCACGCTCATGGGAACAAATGTCTTCCATCGAGATGATGCGTATAGCTTTAGGGTTGTTCAGAAAGTAAGCACTTTCCCCTTTCAAAGCAATCATTTCTTGCAATCTGCTGACATTATTCTCAGACCATTGAGAGCATCGTGCCTGTTATGATCTCATCGTTGAAGGCCGCTCATTCTGATCATCTCGATCTCATCATCGCAGCAAGGGACTTCCTCCGCATATTTACGGATGCGCAAAATCACATTCCTCGTCACAGACGGACGAAGTAAGTGTTGAGATCCTGTGCCGAAGTATGTCTCATCTTGCCGTAGGTTCTTCACACATCTCGTTGATGTGTTGGGACCTGAGTTTATGGCTCCCGTGAGCATGCTCCTAGTGGACAAGGTATGCAAGCGCGTCACAAGACAGAACGACGAAGATGGCCGAGCGTCACTGGCACTCCCGATCACTGTGTTGCAGCACTACCCAACACAACAGCGTCTGATGGTATGGGTACCGCTCATTTCCGTTCACACTCCTCATTCATATACTTTGCAGGTTATTACTGAAATGCTGCACGAAGTGAAGCGCCTGTTGAACAGGAGAGCTGACGCAAATGCTTCGACATTCCTTTCGCTGCCTAGGTGGGCAGTTCACCACTTCTCCGACCTACGGTCTAACTTGATGAGTTACTTGCAGCGACGACGAAACAGGAACGCAATATCCAATGTGGAGACAACGTTCTATTGCGCTGCTCATTTTTTGTGATCGAGCAATGAGGGAGATCCCTGTGATCTCTTCGCCGAAGGGACATCAGGAACGTGCATCAAGCTCAGAAACTCTTTCTCTGCTGTTGAGCATTGCCGTGCTTGAAGATCCTGACGGTCGTCTGAAGGGAGTCACTTCGGCTGCTCGAGATGCTATGGTCAGCACACTACGGGTAGTGTCTGCCACAGAGTTTATATTGGGTATTCTTGCAATGATCAGGTCGACAAATATCAAGGTGAATAGGCTGCGAGAAATCATCATACAGTCTCTGAGATTGCGGATAGGTTCAAATGGGTGCTCTGGAGCTCCTAGCAGAACGTCTTCCTGCCGTAGCAGATCGCGCTCGACAAGAGCTCACACCGACCGTCACGAAACTCGTTGGCCACATCCGCGACATCCTCGTGTCGAAGCCAGAAGACTCATTGAACAACGCGGCATTGCACGCGCTGCGCAGTATCGGCGATACGTTGTGTCAAGGAGAAGAAAATTCTCTTACCGCGGCTGTTCCGCTTGTACTTGCTTCCATTGCCAACGAGAATGCTGCTGAGGCTGCCCTTGCGGCGCTTCTTGCGCTCTGGTGAGAACATCATGAATGCATTTAGGTTTCATGCTAATATCTCTGCAGTTCAAAGCTGGGACCGCGCATGATTCCTCATATCAAGCCTGTTGTACAAGAATGTGTCATCTTTATACGTGGACACAATGAGGGAACCGAAGGTTCGGACGTGTCCTACATTTCGTCGGACATCACATACCTAAAAGCCCCATTGGCAGTAGCAGCAGATTCTGTCAAGGCAGCATTTAGCGTTATGCAGATCTTGCTCACGACAGTCCCCACGTTCTGGGGTGAGAAGGAGCTTACCCAAGTCGTCCAGCTATTCCTCGAATTGTGTGGATCCGATGAAAAATCAAGCATGGCAGCGCCTGTCGTGAGGACACTGGCAAAACGCATCCCGTCAAAGACTTTGCTCGAGACTCTTTGCAAGATGTGGACATCATTGCAGCCCAGCGGGCAGACAGTGAGAATCCCCTAATCCGTCTCCTTGCTGGAGTTCTACTGACGGAGCGACAGAGCAACATGTCCATATACTCGGGATATTTCCATGTCATGAAACGAGCCCTACGGACGGCGGGTCGTCCTGTTGTCTTGGAGCACTTGCGTCCGATTTTCTCGACATATCAAGATGCATTAGAGTTGAGCGCGAAGGATGAGAAGCGACAAGTCGGTCCCTTCGGTGTCACCAACGTCGCGTCGCTGACACTTCCGCAGATCGAACATGAGCTTATTGCATCGTTCCTGGAGCTTGTGGTGAAGCTCAACGAGACTGCTTTCAGGCCGCTCTTCCGAAAGTTGTCGGATTGGGCGTTCATCCACGGCAAGGGTAGGTTTGATCCGCAGGAGGATACCCAATTTTAGCTTCATCTTTTCTTTTAGATGGACAGAGTACAATGCGCGTCGTGACGTTCTGCCATGTGTATGACGCATTGTTGGATTATTTCAAGGTTAGAGGTACTCGTCGCATCTCCTTCACGCAACCTAACATGATCACATTAGACTTTGATGATCCCGTACATGTCATTCCTGTGGCAATCGTTTCTGGAATTACTGAATAGGTTCATCACTGCTGATGTCAATGATGCCATCGTCTGGTCCTCAGTGCTCGTAACATTGACCAAGACACTGTCGTACGATGAAGGAGGTATATAATTTTCCATTATGAGCTGCTTCTCGACTTGTCGCTGATAGTGCATTCCAGCGTTCTGGCGGAATGACAAACTTCAACAGCTAGTTCCTGTTGTCGTCAAGCAGGCACCCGTTTGCATGCGATTGCATGCGAGCGAGGACAAGGCTGTGCTGTCTGACTGCTTGGTCGCGACAATGGAGGCGGTCAATGACGACACGTTGCTCAAGTCCATGAACCTCGATGTTTTGATGCATAGCCGCTCGGAAAACTCCAGATTGCGTATTTACAGCCTTGAGTGCAGCGAGGCGTTGTGGAAGGCCCACGGTGGAAAACTGCTAGGTGCATATATACGCTTTACTTGCAAAGCATTTTCTCACTTCGTGTCCGTAGGTTTCGTTGCGGAGACAACGACATTCATCGCCGAATGTGCTGAGGACGAGAATGATAGCGTCGTGCGCGCGGCACACAAGCTCAAAGACGCAGTAGAAAGCATAGCAGGGAAGATAGATGTCTAATGGGGCTGGACGACCTCCTCACCTGTGGCGGCTTAGGCATGATGTCCTCATTTATCTCTGCTGTGATTGTATTGTCGCTATTGATTGCACACTTCGTAGCAATCTCATCCGCATTCTTTCAAAGTGAGATTGTTATCCGACCATGATGCAGTGTCTGTCCTTTGCCACAGCGGTGCGTCGAGAAATCAAATTCACTGTTTCACTTGGTCTCGATAGCGCTGAGAACTGGCGGAAGCGATGTTTTCGTGTGATCTCTCTTACCGATGCCTCGCATTCGAATACTTTATGAAGTCCGTTGCAAGCTGCGCGAGATTTGAGATGTGAACATCTGCTTGTTATTCTGTGGACTTGACTTTAACTCTCGATGCATAACCAGCTACTTTGAGTGGAACTCGGACCTGCATGATGATCTCCGACTTCAGTAATCATTGACTGACTTGGCACAATTAGTCATGAAAGTGACATCCGTAACATCTACAGCTATAATACCCGGCCACAAGTTCACATAGGATAAAACTCGCTTGCATGTGCGTTTTGAGAGACATGGAAGACATGGCTGTCCCGGCCGCTGACGATGTTCAGCAGATATGTTGATGAACACATCGTTTGCGGCTGGCATCACTTAGTGTGGGCACTGGATGCTAGTAAACATTGCACTCAGAGTCTCAGTCATATAGAACCACGAACAAACTCTCAAAGTCACACCTGGTTGGCTTACCTCTCGTTCCTACCACCTCTGCAGGGAAAAGATGGCAACGACATGAAACAGCGCACAATCTCAAGGATGCTGTAACCAGGAAAAGGCGACGGGCAGTGGAGTCCGAGTTTTTAGAATTGCACTCATAACATTCAATATTCAGCCTTCATGCGAGGAAGACACCTGTTTCTAAGTTGTGTGCCGTCATGCATCATGGCTCATCACTGTGGGTATCTCTGTGCCATTGACCGGGTATCAATCAAATTTACACAGAAAGGACAACTCACATCTGACTGTCGCATATGCCCTGGACTTGAACGTTTCCAGCGACGTGTTCGACCATAGTATGATCGCAATACAGCATTTCTGAGGAAACCTGCCTCACCTGTTGTGACACGAGGCACTTACATTGGTCGAACACTCGTAGGATTCCTTGCAACACAATGTGGTGATGGGCACTCTGCAAACTGAGCGAACCTGGATGTCCTTGGCAGTAACACGCCTCGCGAGAATTATTTGCGGACTTATGTTTTCCGAGGACATCGTTGCGTTGAGGACCTGTTTGAGCATAGCATACGGTTGTCATAGTAATTATGCTGCATATCCGTCCAAATGAGCGAGAGGTTGAGTTACGCAAATCAACATGACGGCTGCGGGAGACAGAGGCCGTGAATATCTTGATTGATACTAGCTAAAGCCGCCACGCGAACTCGACTCTCCGCTGCGCCCTTCTCTCTTAGTCTTCAATTTCTTTGGGCAGCAGGCCTGCAGCTGTCCTCTATCCTGCAGCTGCTACCGCCTTCTGCCTCTATCCTTGACGACCTCCGCTGCTGGCAACACAGAAGCTGCTTTGACGATTATCTACTTTCTTGTAATCGGTATCTAGGATCCTCGTGCCGGTGACACCCTCTGCTGCTTTGAACGAAGCTTGCCCTGTATCAAGTTGCGATTGAAGCAAAATGTCCAGGCGGACTAGTTATGCGAGCTCCATGCATGAAAGGCGCATCTCCAAATTCCGGGTGTCGGACGAGGAGCTCATGAAGTACGTCGCGATACTGCTCGTGTGTTACAACATGTCTGACACAAAACGTTCAAAGTTTCACTCTCCGGGTCGGGTAAGTCTACCGCTGCTGTATGTTCGAGGATGCCTCAATTTGTTGCTACAGGTTGCTGACCTACCATATGCAACCGAAGGTCCCGGACACCACGCCGGAAGCGGAGACTAAGGACTACTCTTTCAGAATCTCAGGAGCACTCTCGAGTTCCATCTTCTCGATCGGGGATCTTTTCAGAGATGGAGAGAAGGGTGTGAGGTTCCCGAAGGACCTCTTAAAGGTGCTCGAGCAGATGCTGCAGGACATTGCGATGGGCAAGAATGCGGCGTATGTGGTAAACCTTGTCTCAATGGTGTCGACTCTCAACCATCCCGCTATAGGTATTCTGACCAGCTAATACGAAGAACGATGGCCGTTTTTTATGGTCAAGTCAAGGACGAGACTTTCCGACGTCAAATGAAGGAGAACCGCAAGATCGAGGAGCTTATTCTCATGTTCGCAACGAATGCCACTAATATTCTCAAGAAGGAGCCTACGCTAGCAGGTGATGGCTGGAAGGTTGAACTTAACAATCACATTGCTCAGTTCATCCGTCTGCTTCGAGAGTGTCTGCGACATGTCAGTCATGTTCCTCCAGAGCTGACCGCCCGACTGGATATGTACACTGAAAAGCTCGCTCCATCGCAAACTGCGAGTGACTCGGGATACGACTCATCCTCTACATCACGAGATCGCGACTCAATGAGCTCATTGTCGACTAAACGTAACAGTCAAAACCTCTCTGGGATGCCATTAGTGGTCACCGCCGCCCGGCTGTTCAAACTCCCTGATTCTGCCGTGCAAAAGGAGATTGAAGAGCTAGGAAGGGTTTGTACAGAAAAGGTAGGCTCCTACACTGTCGACTCTAGATCATTAATCATACATTCATTCAAGGCTGCTCTGGCAGACTTGAAGGCATGTCGCACTATCTCACGTGGTGCATGCGATAGCTAAATACAACGGTCTCTACCAGACGCTCTTGAAAAACATCAATGCTGGCACACAGTTTCCTGGCCGCCGGGAAGACTTCGAGAACGATGCTGCCTGGCACTACTGGAAGACGCTCGAGACATCCCACCTCTCGCAGCTCATGGTCGCGATGGTCCAACGCAATCCGGAACTCGCCAAATCACCCCCGGCCGACGCTCCATCCTCATCCAACGTGAATGGTCGGCCAGGATCCATCTACTCCCTGCGGTCATCACGGCCAGATTCATTCTATGCTATCTCCTCCTCCCGGCATGGGTCGATCAGTAGCCGCCATTCGATGGTGCGCACGAACAGCGTCTCGTATGATGACTTCGGCACGATCAAGGAGGAGCTCCACGGTGACGGTGACGGTGACGACGACGAGGAGGCCCCGGTCACCCCGAACTACACGTTCATCCCGCCGAATTCGCGCAAATACTACAAGCGGTTGCTGGAGTATTGCTTGATTGCGGACCTCGAGGCGATGCTGAGTCCTGCGGTCGGCGACGACGATGAGGTCTCGCTCGGCATCCTCTCCCCGCCGCATATAGAGCTTATCAACGAGTGTGCGCTGCGCTGGCGGATCGGCCAGCCGTACCGTGCGGTGTGCTTCTTGGACCTTGTGAAGCAGTTCTACGAACGGAATGAGGTCCCGCTCGAGTGCATACCCGAGGCGCTGCAGAATGTCCAGAAGGTAATAATGGAGGTCGAGCTGGAGAAATGGCCAATACAGGATGTGCGTAGCTTCGTGCAAGACCCATGCAAGAATCTAGCTAAAATGTTTGAACGTAGCGTGAATATTTGGCACAAGTATACGGCAGCCTATTCAGCATCTTCTTATCATACCTCTATCACGCAATGGAGGCAATCCCGAATCTGAAACCATCTGACATTTCTCCCTACGTTCAAATCCTCGAATCCGTACGGGAGAGTGGCCTACTCGAGCAGTATGACGTCGATGTCGCTGCCCGCCTTGCTGATGTGCAGAGTCAGGTACGCGCAGCGGCCGCGCGGCATTATGATCAGAAGAGTCGTGAGCTGCAGTCGGCGCCGGGAGTGAATAAGGCGCTCCCTCACCTGCTGATGACTGATGAGATCGAGAAGGCTGCGAAACAGCTAGACAAGAGGTTCCCAGAGCCCCTTCTCGGGTATGTGTGCTGTGAATGACACATTTAATGGAACAAGGACGTGCTGACGTTGTTCGTGACAGGCAATTGGACATCGTTTCGCTGGTTGTGGAGGTCCAGATACCGCATTTTATATTGGACTTGGACGATTCGCGAAAGAGACTGTTCGCCGACGCGATGAATGGTCCTACACCTGACGTGCCAATTCAAGACATATTTGTTCTCTATCGACGAACGAAGATATTGCTGGGAATGTACAAAGCGTTTTGTCCAAAGTTTGTCGAGGTTGTATTGGCTGGCGTGTAGACTGCTGACCCCTGCTGTAGCGGCGAGATTCAATTCGACCTGGGCGGATTCTTCGAGCCATATGTGCGGCAATGGCTCCTCAATACGGACAACAAGACTACGCAATGGGTGCAGGCAGTGAGTACGTCTTCTGTGATGTCCTTGAGCGTGCGCTGAAGGGATTTTCACTCAGGCCATTGCTGCTGATAAAGTACGTAATACAACGGACCTGGTACTCATGTTTGCTAAATACTTGGTATAGTTCCAACCTGAAGGTACGGAAGGACACAGTTCATCGATTATCGATCTGTTCGATTCTTTACGAAGCCCAATTACCTTCCTCGAGGACCTCGAATGGGCCGATGAATATCAGGAAGCGAGGTTCTACACAAGTCTGTCCAAGGTTAGGGTTTTTTTGATCATCCGCTATGAATGAGTTGTCTCACGATTGCACAGACAATCAGCAAGGCAATCGAGCAATATTGCCGCAGTGTCGAGGAGATGTTCATGGCAGAAATGTTCCCACGGCCCACTGATTACATTCAGCCTCAAAAATCCTCTGCGTGGCTTGAGAAAGCCAAGCAGTTGGCGACTCCGGGCGAGAAGAAAGTGGAGCCGTTCACGTTCCAGCCAGAGTCGTGTGTGAAGCTCAACAACGTCGAGGCCGCTCGTCGACTGCTGGATAACATGTACGCCCAGATGCAGGCGGATAAGAAGACAGAGATCCTGCAGAACGCGCCGCCGGTGCCGGAGAAGACCGAACGCACGAATCGCTTCCTATTCACGGTGAAAATCGTCATTGCGGAGGGCCTGGTGCCTCTCGATAGTAGTCCGTCTTCGAGGCTGGACACGTTCGTGACGCTCAGCGATGAGCAGGGCAACCGGCTGGCTAAGACACGGACGATCTATGAGACGCTGAACCCGCGATGTAAGTGCATGTGGCGCGCTCTCTGCTATGCTCGACCTCATCTGCCATCTGTAACCAGGGGATGAAACGTATGATATCTCAGTTGAGAAGCCGCTCTGGCTGATGGTCAGCGTCCGCGACCGCGCGCTGATTGGCAAGCATGACACAGTGGGCCGAGCCTACATTTGCCTTGACCCACGCCGCTACGGCGACTTCCTCACGCATGACCAATGGATGGACTTGGATTCGCAGGGTCGGATACTCATCCGTATCAGTATGGAGGGTGAGAAGGATGATCTGCAGTTCTACTTCGGTCGTGCGTTCCGTTCTTTGAAACGTGCGGAAAGCGATATGGTCCGCGTCTTCATTGACAAGGTCAGTCAATTCACGGCAAGGCAACAGTGTCGCATGCTGAACGTGCTTGTCTAGGTCTCGCCGTTCATCCGACAATGTCTGTCGCGAACAATCCTCAAGACGCTTACGAAGACCAATTTCGGTAGTATCGATTACAATAAGGCCTTGGGCAATGTGACTGCGCTGTTTGGCCAGGCACTTGGGTCGAACAACTCAGAAGTGCAGATCCCGCTGCCGCAGTCGGAGAAGCCGCGCATCCGGCCAGAGGCACTCTCAGACGTGGAGATAGAACAGGCCATCTTGCCGCTGTTTGACTACCTTGATGCAATCCTGCCGACATTCAACACGTACCTCAGCGAGACGACGAAGGAGATGGTCATGACGAGAGTGTGGAAGGAGATCCTGAACGTGATCGAGGGTCTGCTCATCCCGCCACTATCCGATAAACCGAGCGAATCGAAGCCGTTGAGCGACAAGGAGGTCGACATTGTGTTCAAGTGGCTCAAGGTAAGTCGGTGGCCGGTAGTTTGGCGGTATAGCTGACGATGACGTCTGTTAGTTCCTGAGAGACTACTTCTACGCCGGCGGAGAAGGTCCAGTGCCCCTCGAGGCGCTCCAGAACCAGAAGTACCGAGATGTGCTCTCTATTCGACTTTACTATGACTGGCATACGTGAGTGTCGGCAATTGCAAAATTGAAATGCGCTACTCAACAGTCCCCTGACAGCGATGCTCTGATGGAGGAGTGCGTGCGGATGATGCAGCAGACCCTCCGCGCGTCGCCGGGGTTGAAGAAGCGGGCCAAGAGCGTCTACCAGCAGCGCAACCTGGGCACGATCAAGAACCGCAAGAAGGAGAAGCAGCAGGAGAAGGAGGTCAACAACGGTGAGACCATCCTGCGGATTCTCCGTATGCGGTACGTCTCTTTTTGTATCTGCGCGTGCATGGGCGCGCCCGCTGATTTGCACGCCCTTGTCTGTTCGTGTAGGCCCGGCTCGTCCGACTTCATCTCACAGCAGATGCAGGCCATGACGAGCATGCAGGCGGAACGCGAAGCGCGCGAGCAGGAGAAGGAGAGGCGGAAAGCACAGCGGCCACGCCAGATGCAGCAGTCGCTGTCCGCGATTCCTCCCGTGCCCGCCCTGCCTGCCGGCACCGTGTAGACGATTTATGATGCCAGTCTCCTCTCGAACTGTATATCCCGGGACAGATACCTTGCATAGTATACCACCGCCGCGCTTCTCCCTACGTGTTAATAGTGCTGCAATTTCCTCTGCTCATGTGTCGCCATGTTACTCATCTCAATGGAATGGGGTTTTTTTCTGTATTCGGGCTCGTGGGATCATGGTGGACATATTTGGGAGTCTACATGGCGAGGATTACATTGTACACTCAAGATGGGGGGAGTCTAGTTGGTACGCAGCACATGGTATGGATTAGCTGTACAGCGATTACAGGAGATAGATAAGGTAGGACTAGTAGTACACGCTGCGAATGCCTGCCGGTCTCAGCGGGGAGCCTAGCAAGATTACGTTTATACAACAGATGAGAGGCGGACGTGGACGTCCGCTGCGCACGCCAGCGGTCGAATGCGGAACGAGAGCGGGACGGGGAGCGAGATGTGTATCACTGGCCCGTCAGAACCAATGATGCGCCTCGTCCTCCTCGGAAATCGAGGATAGCGAGGAGTGGCGGGAGCGAGGCTGCCGGAACGAACGCTGGCGTCGCGGTGCAGCGCGGGAGAGGTCGTGAGAGGGCGCTTGGGTATGCTTTTGGTTGGGGGTATTGGTATCCATGCTGGGGGCCGGGCCCGGGCGAGGGGAGGCAGTGTAAATGATGTATGGCTCCGGGTAGCTCGGCTCTTCGGGGGTATATGGGTTGGCGGTCATCTCGTCGTAGTCATCCACTGCGTCGGCAGCGGCAAGAATGTCGACCCACGAGTGGGTGATCGGTGCAATATCCTGGATAAGCGTGTCAGCCGAACGCGCCGGAGGGGGAAATGGAAGCTGTAGACGGACCTTTGCGTCGGCGGTGGCGGAATGCTCGAGCCATTCTGCGATCCTGCGCGTCCACTCTCTGCGTCGCAGAAAGTCGACGCGCTGGCGCCGCTGGGCTAGAGTCTCGACGAGTTTCTTTTGTGCCGTGTTCGAATCGTAAAGCGCGGTCGAGTACGCGTCGACATCAGCGGGAGTGGCGCTCCAGGGAGCAGCTTGGTTGGAAGGATATGACGGGAACGGATACGAGGGCGTGCTTCCAGAAGCGTAATGAGGGGAGTATGTGGCCATGAGATCAAGTGATTGGAAAGAGGTTAGAGAGCAGCTTAGTAGATAGTTCCCAACGGACAGGGAGCTGCGTGGCGCTGCATGTTGACAGTGCGGCTTTATAGGGCTGGAGCAAGGATTTCGGAAGATCTATGAGTCAGAAGGCAACCGAGGTGACGGCATTCGATGGGGACGGCGCGCTCGAGGAGAGCGGCCGCTGACGCAGGCCTCGACCGTGGCGTGGATTGGGTGGGCTGAGCCTCTCGCTGAAGACGCTCCAGATTGGTCGGCCAATCGCCATGAAATGAAATCCGAAATTGTGGGAGACGACGATTTGGCTGCGCTGTGCGGGTCGAAAGGGGCACCGCGTACCAGACCCTGCGCCACCAATCGTTCCCTCCCGTCACGTGCATGACCTCCGCGCACAGCCTGCCCCGCCCATTGCGGTGGCCACCAGCGCATTCGTCGGTCAACGCAATGTCCACCAGCGCCTCGCAAAAATTTCGTAGACTTCTGCATGCTGCCATCGGCCGCTCCGTGCGATTCGGACATTGGCGATGGCACGGTCCCGCAGCTTGCGCCCCTGGATCCTTGGTTACGAAAAGGCGTCTGACACTCCGGGACGCTGAGAAACACCCTCCGGCTCGACATTTTGCACTGCCTTCGCAACTTCAAGGCGCGACCCACGTTGCTGCCGCGCAGTGTCGTCGCCTCCGATGAATGTGCGTGGGATCCTCCGATACATTATGGCGAGCACCTGCGTGATGGACGGCTTCGCCGCCGGCGCTCATGAAGAATAGACTTTGCACACACCTCGCTAGACGCTACGTCAGGATAGACCGAGTAGGGAGCAAAATCTCGCTTTGTCCCTACGATGGATTGATCGATGTCGTCCGGGTATCGATCGCAAACATGGCTCCCGCGTGTTTACTTTACGCTCGATGCTCATGTAGACTTGGAACTAAGGCTCTTCCGTCCAATCAGATGGGTTTCATATCAGCACTTTCCTAGACCGGCTTCGACAAAAAATCGACTTGTCGTGCTGCTGGCTGGTCCAGGTGCTAAGCTTCGAAAATCCACGGGTCGCATGGGACGGCCTCACCTTCTCATATTCAGAGGGTCCGGACTATTCTGCCTCGGAAGCAGCTGGTTAACGTACAAAACAGAGCGAGGAGAACGAATGAGATGCGTCAGAAGCGACCACATGACCTGTCGGGAATGAGCCACGTTCGCGTTCGATTAAAATCGACACGCGTATAGATTAGTACGTACTTGGTTCGTTCCAACGTCTACTGGAATGACGAAAGTAAATAGTCTCAATATTCAATCATCATGCAGCTCGGATATATGACAACACACTCGTGAGATTCATTCGATGTCCAAGGGAGAAATATTATTTACATCCCTGGCACACCGCAGCGTTGATTTTCTGAATATAGAATGTGCCTTCAAGAATCACATAGATGCACACATTAGCAATTGGAGTGGTCAATAGAGGGGGGGTAAAGCAATGTACAGTACACGGATCATCCCAGCTCGCATGCCTCCGTCAACGTCACCCCGCCTGGAGGGATCATAAGTCTGTTTCGAAGACGGAGCTCAAAACGCATTTCAGTAATCAGTACTTGGAGATCATCCTGGTTTTCACGCTAGCCTTGCATTGAGGGAACACACATCTTTGCAGCAGATAATCCGTGAAGTTGTGAAGTTGCTGACGGCATTATAGTGACGGAAAGAGGAAGGGCTGCTAGGTGGTTGATACCACTGGGGCATTATAGCGAGCGTGACGAGAGGGCATTCCACTACTTCTAGCGCTGTGCTGCATCAACAAGTGGTCCTCATCAAAGTACATGACTAGACGTAGAGATTTATGCGGCAGACTTAGCATGCACAAGGGAGTCAAAAAGGAGGTTCTCGAGCCACAATCCGAGTTGAGTTTTCCTGATGCACGTGTATCTCGAAGATTGAACATTCTGAAGTTGTGGATACTTGCAAAGCTGCCATTATGAGATCAAAATTGAGCTTGCTGGAGAACTTCCTTGGTGGCATGAACCCACCCCTCCCCCGCAAAAACGTCTCGCGATGCAGTAAATCCAGGTATCCCTCTCGGATTTGAATCTTGTGATGGCCTTTAGCCTAAAGAACGAGGAACAGTGCACCGCCAAGGTTGTTGACACCTGAAGACTGAAGCTGATAGCTTCGCACCTTCAACAGCATTATCTCTGGCTCCAAGGCACTGTCGGAGGGTTGCCCAGCTTTTCTTGTCAGTCTTTTCGTGAGAAGTCACGGCCCAGATGATTATGCATAATTCGCAAGGCTTCCATTCAGTGTGGCGTATCGTGGTGGTTCATTCAGGCGGGCTTGTCAGAAGCAAAAGACGAGCTGTGAGACCGTTCAGACCGCTCGACTGACATGGCAGTATACAGCAGATAAGAAATAGACGTAGTGAGATGTCTGCAAGATGGGTACAGTGACAGTCACTCGAGTCTCATCTATGTGCGCCGTGCGGACCCGGGGCGCTCGTCGTAGTGCAATATCGAGTCAAACTTGCATTTGTCACGGCCAAAGCGGGAATGTGCTGCACAATACGTTGTACCGCTTCAATTGCAGTTGCCCTTCTTCCGGTGGATCAAGATCATACATCGTTGATGCGGGCCTCAGTACGCGTGCTGAATCTGTTTCAGAGAAAGATGTCAGTCAGGCACTCTCGTGCTCATAATAGGGGGCGAGAAATCAATTTGGCCATTGAAACAGTTCTCACGCATGAGAATACTCTTCCAATTGCACAGTTACCATGACGATGCAACCATCATGCCGCTATTTGCGGCGACAATTCTGATAAGATCCAGTAAATGCAACATCCGTGAACCGTTATGCCAGGTACCGCAGCACAAATAAGATCAGTCAGCCAAAACAATCAGACGGCTCGTGTTTCATCAGCACTATAGGTTGCGACTGTGATCAAGGCCTTGTACTTGTGTCGAGCACGAAACGGACAAGCGGTTCTTGTATCAACCACAAGCTTGAATAATGGTTCGCTGATCGTTGGTTCCGGCTGACAGGCTCACGCCATCTATCCTTCTAGTGTGACAAATTGGAGCACAACTTGAAAGCCAGTAGCATCTCGAAAGGGTTCCCTTTCGTGACGCGGGATCAGGAGATGAGCATACAATTATGGCGTCCGTGATGATGCAGGAGAGATGTACGCCCAGTAGGATTGAACTCTGTTTCAGCATGCTGACTCTAGATGCATGCAAATTTTACCACATACTCGTTACGATGACGGCCTGACACTCCGAATTCGATGGTAAGAAAGGCACACGACACCAAGCAGGCCGCGTTTGTCTGTCAGCAAAGGCTTCCATTTGCCTGAAACGGGGAGTAGCATGAAAACGCCACACTCAACGTCTATTATTCGTGCTGATGGTTATCAATGGTGGCACCCACGGCTGTATTGTGAAATTTTATGAATCGGATTCTGCAGTCAGGCAGCGAGTGGATTTCATAAGTTGGTCATTGTAAACTGGCCTGCATGCCTATTGACCATTTTTCTGAGTCGTTCAGAATAGTAGAAAGTTAAAATAATGACCGAGAAATGCTGCCTAGGACGTCATGTCCACTTGACACTGGCACACACATGGATGAGCCGATCCTGTGACTCCAGTGTCCTGTTGTAGAAGCCTTGAACGTCAGTTAGGATCTGCGGTTGCTCGCATATCTTGAATTACGACTTACTCCGCGTATCAGCCTCAATCACTCCAGAAACCCTTCAAACAGAGAATTTCAGGCACTGCTCAGTGACGCTAGAGAGTATAGAAGCCCAATTAAACGTTTCGTCTCCGCCGAGAAAGCGATACACAAGCGCTGCATGTTGAGCAATCTTTCTTCTGTAGGAAGCTTGCATGACTCGCTCGTGTAGAGCATTGTTATGTCCTCCATATATGTGGATCGACACGACATTTTGACTCCTTACTAGTAGGCTGTAGCTGGAGCTGCTGCACGGTCACCGCTCTGCAGACCAATGATACTCCAGTCAGATGTTTTCGGGCAAGTCGGTCCAGCGTTGCACCTCGAAATACAAAAAAAGACGAACTTAGAAAGATAAGGATGCAAATGGCTCTTTTGTACTAAATTACAAGGTCTGACGAAGTCCGTTCAGCTGTGGGCGCGCCACAGCGACTCGTCTCACATTGGTCACAAGTCCGTGACTGGTGAGTGTTTCGAAATTCTCGGAAGCGTTGTGCTGCTTCATGATCCGGTTTCAATCTTCAACGCGTTGATGTCAAGATGATTGAACGTTGGATACGTTAACCAGCCAACGCCCGGGTCCCAGGTCGGATACAGCGGTGTGGCGTCGTTTTCTCTGTATATAAAGCCCTCTCCTCCCGAAACGACCGCCAGATTTTCCTTCTTCACAGTTTGCACATTCACCTCCAGCTCACCTGCTATAGCAATCTCCTCTGTGTGCCCTCATTGAAATGTCTGGTCACATCGCAATGAAACGACCGTCATCGCCTTCTCCCGCAAAGTCCGGTTCGGCGAAAGTACCACGTGGTCCCCTTTTGCTAGAGGTTGGCGAAGATCCACATACTCCTGAGGAACACAGAAATCTTGACTCGAAGTGCATGAGCTGGTTCAAGATGGTCCACTGGGATCCGGACTGTCTGAAGAGGTCTGAGCCAGACTACGTTTCGTTGAACTCCATGATCCTGCAAAAAATATTGCAGGGCTCGAAATGTCACATCGACCCACAAATCAAAGAGACGCCTCTCGACGACAGTCCGAAGTGCGCAGAGTATTTGGCTGGTGAACATGGTGATGCTTTGCGTGCGCTCTTGCTCGAATCCTATAACAAGAAGGACTTCTCCAAGTTGCGCTGCCTGAGTACGTGTCATACACGATTTTCTTCAATTATGGAGCATTAGCTACTAGTTCCTGCTGATAATTTCAATCTTTCAGAACTTTTCCAGATCCCTTCCCAAGGAATGTCAGCGGTCATTACTGATGGACAGAGTAAGTTGTGGCTGCTACTTTGCGTAAAAGCACCTTCTTAGCTGATGGGGATTGTTATTACAGAGAGAGGTAAATATGATGTATAGCAACTTGAATGAATGCTTAACCCTCTTTCCAGCCACCAAAATTGCGTGGAAGAAGCCATTCATTGGCACAAGTCATCAGACGCTATTAGACAGCATTAAAGAAATGAATCGCGATCGTTCGAAAGAGAGCTCATACTCGAATTACCTGGCAATCATTCAAAGTTCCGGAACAGGGAAATCGCGTACAGTCGATGAACTCGCCAAGCTTATATTCACCATACCTTTCAACGTACGCACCGGAACTCCCAGCATGGTTATGAAAGATGATGAAGATGGCGGTGAGTAATCCAAATACCTTCATCATTGCAACACCTTCTCGCTTTCGTTGCTGACGCGTTTTTCAGGCTTCCCATACCCTTTCGCTGATCACCAAGTTCATGACTACTTAGTAAAGACAGAATTCCAGAGCAGTTACGAGTGCACGATAGCCGCATTTCTCATTTTCTTTCAGCATCTTTTCAACAAAATCAATGACACGCTAACGACGAATGAGGCAACTATTCTCGACGCGCTGAAGAAACCAGATTCAAGTGCTACGTTGGCGACGTGGTGGAGAGATGCTCTGGAGGAAGTAACCGACGGTCAATCGTTCAGGGAATGCCTTTACGGAGACACGCTCAAAGTGAGTTCGAATGTGGATGCGCATGGTGCGTGACGACTAACTCTTGGTGGCTGATCTTAGGATTGTAAACAACTCCCATCGGGGAAAGACTTTGAGGACGATCCAGGGCTGCTCAACATGCGTTCTTCGAAAACTAAGTTGGCGGGGGAAGAGCTGATTCGAACCATCGATCGCATTGAGTCGAAAGCTGGCGCGACAATTGACGATGGCTCTCTGCGGATAATAGTGTACTTCGACGAAGCTCACACCCTCACGAATGCCGTGGTGCATATCAAGGATGCTCCTTCACGTACACGCTACCAGGCGCTCTGCTCCGCAATCAATCACCTCAGAGACTTACCCCTATTCGCCATTACACTCTCGACAAACTCCAAGTTGTCCGCGTTCTCGCCTCCGAAAAAGGCACATCCATCATCCCGAGTTCAAGACGTCAAGGAAGACCCTTTACAGGCGCCATACACGGAACTCATGTTCGATTGTCTGACGGACGGTCGACCTTTCCTACGTCCCGGGGAACTCACATTGGAACAAGTGTGTGAGACTCAATTCATATGCAAGTTCGGGCGCCCTCTGTGAGTCATTCGTAATAGTGATGATGGTGATAACACTCACGCGGTTATAGATGGCATGCAATGTACAATGCAGGTCCAGATGAAGCTAAGACAGGCCTGATCGATATTGCCATGTCAAAGCTCGCCGGCTCTAGCGACCCTACCACCTTCAATTTGTCCTATCCCTACAATAATGGGATTGTGGCAGCGTTAAGCACACGCCTACTTGTCGACTTCGAGCCTTCCCGTGAAATAGCTCGACAATTCGAAGCTCAACTGGTGGAGGGACATATGCGCATTGCCTATAGCATACCGAAACATCGTGAATACTTTCGGTCAGGATATCCTTCAGAACCGGTGCTCGCCGAAGCCGCCGCTCGCATTGTGCATGAACACCGGCTGCCGATGGCAGTGGTGCTTGAACATTACATCAGGCAAGGTCTCATGAGCAAGGGCGAAAGAGGAGAGCTTGTGATGCGCCTTCTCCTTATAGAGGCATTTGACAAGGCTACACGGAAGAGGTACCCCAATTCGGCCCCAATGGCGTTCAATCACCCTATCCACCTTTTCAACTTTCTCGAAGCGCTCTTCGGTTCTGAACATCTCCTCAGAATAAAGAAGACCATCCCGGATAACCGTCCTGAAGGCGTCGCGTTCGAGAAGGCCTTCGAAGACGCCTATGTTCACTTTACGCATTTTGGAAAGAATGAAAACGAGAGCATCTCAAACACACACGGTGCATGGGCAGCTCTCGTGCGGGGGATGGCAATACAGTGTTCCACCAATCAAGATGGTATCGATTGCATCATACCCGTCACCTTTGGCGTTGATAGTAAATTATCCGAGCGGACCGTGACCGGTATCCTGATTCAAGTCAAGAACAGAGAAAAAAGACAGACGATCGTGATTGATGAGAAGTCGCTCAACCGGAAAAGGGGCTTCTTTCCAAAGAGACCGATCGCAGAAGATGACAGACCGTATATAGCGATCGCGATGCAGTTTGGAGTTACTCTTACGGAGTGGAAGAGAAATTTCTCCGTCACTCGGAAGCCATACAGTTCTCCGTCTGACTTTGTGCATGGCCCAGAGATTCCAGGGCGAAATGCGCTGCCCGATATTGCGGAAGCACCCGCCGTGGTTCAGGCCCAAGGTCAATCTCATCCAGGTGTCGCATCTCAAGGCACGCAATTGCCGACAGGCCGTGGGAAGGGTCGAGGCCACCCACGATATGCCATCACGGTTATAGGCTGCACTCCCTCGGTGTACGCCTCGATGGAGGATGAGCGAAAGCCCATGAATGCCAGAGACGTTTATGCATTCTTGTTAGGCGGTAGGGGTCTCTACGATGAACATCCAAGGCAGAGTGAGGCGAATCTCAGCTACCTTCGTCGGTTCAAGCCAGGGTGGAGACGCGGAAAGGACTACTTCGACTGGACTGGCAGCAAGTTCCTCTGCGGCGAAGGAGATGACGATCTCATGCAGTTTTCTCAGCGTTCACAAGACTCAGATGGCGATGCACAAATGGTCGATGCCCAGGAAGATACCTCAGCAATACTTTTGGGAGAAGAAGCAGTTGAACCCATGCTGGAGCCAGACGACGACCGTCCTCAGGACGATTCGCAGGACATCGATGCACCATCTCAAGTCGCACTCCAAGGTCTTGGTCTTATGAATATGGCTGGACCAAGTCAGTGACACTTTGACAGATACGTAGATGTCGGGACATCGAGCTGCCACATCCTTCCATCTCCAATTGTATTCCTTGAAATCATAACTTATAATGCAGAGAGATTTGTCCGTATCACTGGATGTATACCTCACTCTCATTCTGCGGAGATTATCGACATGTAGCAAGTCGTTTACCAGCTTATGAAATGATTTGGAATCGTCAGCACTTTCCTTGCCGATTGTGCGCTTGATCATGAAGAAAGCTGCAGATCAGCCATTGGATATTCATTGTATCCATTGTGATGAGTCTCGTTCGACCTGCTGAAAGGTATTATATACGTTCATCAGATCAGGAAGATGAAGAGAGTGTGGCATGCCGCTTGGTTGCCATTATTGTAGCGCGCAGCGTAGGATACGATACGATGGCAGCCTACGTAATCTTGACAACTTGTGAGCAGACGACAATGTGCTTTGACACGGAGTTTGGCATGACAAAGCTTGGCCCAAGTCCCATTGCCCAACCGTCATACTCCTCGACTGATTCCGCTCTCGCCATACCTCCGGTTGGTCTCATAATCTAAGGCCAGACGTTTCCGGTTTGGACTTGGGATAAATCCAAGGGCACAGTGCTTGACGAAGGGGCCTTCGTACTTGCACGATGGCGACACTTGCAGCTTGCGGACTCGCTGGACCGCGCAAACTACACCAAGAGATTGGAGGCGGCACAAAGAGACGCGAGCATCCCGTAGCTTTTGAAGGACCGCACGCGACACGATCAAAAATATTTGTTGACGGTAGTGGGAGGCGACGGCCATCAAGCGATCAATTTCCAGGTACCTTAATCGAGTAGAGTCAGGTAATAAATTCGCGCACGTCGGAAATTCGCGGCATTTCACAAGAGAAGCTCGCACATTCTGTCCGCCTTGATAGTCCAAGTAAAAATATGCCTTAACATAGACATTACATAATATACACACTGCGACTAGGGCATGTCTCAGTCGTAATTCATCAGACTCAGACAGGGACACGGGTTTCAGACCTCACGCGCCCCTCCTGACCCCGACGGACCGTCGCCGGCGTAACTGACGCCCGACTCGGCGCGCTCCCTGGTGGAGGCGTATGTATGCCGTCCAGAGTCGGAGTTCACTCTCCGCAACGGACGCGAGATGTAGGTCGGTGCAGGACTGTGGGCGGACCGGGGTACGTACGTAGGCAACGACTCTGGTGGCACAGCCACTGTCGCACCTGGACTAGTGCGTTAGACGGACAATCCATGCGAAGACGTCCTTTAACACGCACCTAGCGCCATCGCCGCCTTTTCGCCTTGCCTGCCGAACCCTTTCCCGCTGAACTTGCTGCTAGAGCTTCCGGTTCGGTGCGCCTCTGCCTCCTTCTCGTTCCACGAGCTGCCCCCCGTGCTGCTTGCAGCGAGGAAGGGGCGCGGGCCCGAGCGGAGAGACGTGCGCGGGAGTACATCGTCGTCTCGCCACGACGTCAGTGCGCGCCCGGGCTTGGCTTTCTCACGGAACGCCAGTCCAAGTAGCGCGTTGAGGCAACCGACCGAGAACAGGAAGAACCCCGAGACGAGAGAGAACTCGTCAACATGATGGGACAGCACAGCTGCACCCAATCTGTAATGCGTGAGAATCACACGGTCGGTGAGCACGGGGCGAGGGTGGTGACGTACAAGCACTGAATCACCCCTAGCGCGCCGAGTCCAAAGTCATCACCGAGTACAGGAAAGTAACGGTTGAAAAAGGCGGCGGGCCAGCCGATCTCCGATAGCAACAGCACTACAACCTGGAACACGATGAATATCCGATTGAGCACCGCCCAGAATGCGCCTGCGGTCTGGTTGGGCACCGTACTATTCCTATTCGCAGCATTAATCCCATCAGTAGGGCGATAGAGACATGGGCGTGGAATGAGTCATACGGAACGTAATCAAGATGCGAGCAATCATCAGTCACGGTGGTGTTATCGGACGACGCAATGACCTCCTCCTTGCCCTCGGCAATGAACTTGTTCACGGCCTTGATGTCCTGCACCAGGGTGACGATGCTGCTCGCGAAGATAAGGATCAAAGCGACGATGCTTAGGACACGTGTGATGTTGAGGCCGATGAAGATATCTGCGAAGCGTTTACGTTTGCATTTCGAAGGGATGTTTCGAGACACACTCACAAGCTCGCGGAGGCGCCATCGTCGTCGTCCGTAACGTCTCGATGGACTGGAAGCGAACTATCGGATTCTCAGGACCAATGACTCAAAGAACGTGTTGAGATGTGGTATTTGGTGGACCGGCACCGAGAAGAACTAGGGAGGCTTTGCAGGAAGAGCCAGGAAGCTCTGCAGGCTGGTAAATTTCAGCAGTCGTTGCAAGGGCGTTACGAACGAGAACAAAAGCAGATGATGTATGATCAGTAGAACAAAAGCAGGCGGAAGCGGTACTTGTGCATTGTGCTCTTTCGACATGGTCGCGTTGGTGCCTCGTGTTGTGTGTGAAAAAGATTTTTGGCACGCTAGAGCGAGAACAATGGCCGCCTCGAGGCTCAGCCACAACCGGCATCTGTGGCGCAGAGTTTATGCTTTCACGTGACCTTCTCTGCCAGAAGATGCTCAGAAGTAAAGACTCTGATGGTGTGGTGATGCACCCGACATGTAGGCTGGTGACCTGGTATGCTTCCCAGCAATACTATATGCCCCCGGGGGATGGTTCATTCCGCATATACCTCCTCTTTCATCATGATCGTGCCCGAGTCAGTGATTCTGTTGGCCTTTTCGTAAACATTTTGTATGATACCATCTTCGTCTCCCAAATATTCTTTCATACACCTGATATCATCAGACCTGCTCATCTTCACCAACATCTATCAGATTGGACTCATCTGTTGTGTTTCTTCTCTCTTCCTCTGGATCTTATGCGTCTCTTCCTCGGGTCTCATTTCTGCATATCTGCCTTTTACAGATGTATCGGTCTCAAAACGTCTCACGAGCATTTCTCAGAACATTGGCGACGCAATTTCGTCATTATGAACAGACTCTTTGCAAATTCCAAGCGGAAGCAGCGGACAAGATCTTCGACAAGAACGGGAATAGACTTTAGGGACGTTACAACAAGACAAGACACGTTCCGGTATCATACAGCTTTTCTACAGCATCATTTAGGCATTAGGTATTAGGTGGTGGTGGAGTTCTTTACCCACTGTTTCTTACAAGTGACGACGTCCAAAGCTCGATGCCACCGATACTCTGGCTCCTGTCCAACCACAAACCGTGCACGTGCCAATCGGTAGAGGCAGTACTCCTGGATGGTCATCAACAGAAGAATAGCGACACACAGTGTGTTGGTAGCTGTCGGGAGTAATCCATTAGGATCTAAGGGATGTTCGCGGGGTACCATAGCGCTGGGCATCTTGAGCAGCCTACGAGGGACAACCAGCATCCGTAGCATCTGTGAGAGCGATGATCGGCGATGCGGTGGCAGTAAAGCATCTGCGGTAAAGAGCGCTGCTAGCAGAGAGCCTGAGGAAGGGACGAAGAGTCTCTCCGTGCTGTATCCCAGCAGCACTGCAAGAGGTAAAGAAGGCGCTAGGAAGAGGGTAGTGAAGAATTGTGGTGAGGAGTACCAGATCGTCAGCGTATGTCCTTCCGAGCCGCTGTCGCTCTGCTTCTTTGGCGTCGGGGAAAATGTACGCGAAGCGACGGTCGGGTCCGCCGCTACTAACGTGACTTGAATTTCCGTCTCGTCCACTCGTCTGCGGAGGAACGCCTCGACACGCTTTCTGGCATACTGTTCGAGCAGGGTTTCGGACTGCCATCCTACTCCTCCGTTGCAGGTAGCGCCTGACCCACCCCAGCCTTGCTGAGCTGGCATGGGTTCCGGCCGCGGATAAACGTCCAGCCGTTTCACGTAGTGAAGGATCCATGCGTGATAGAGAATTCGTGCGAATGTCAGCATGAGCACAAATGGGCGACGTGCCAGGCTGCACAATAGATTCTTGCTGTTAAATGGAATGCTCGATTTTACTTGGAGAGTAGCAGTCTGTTTCAGAGGTCCTAGTGTGGACGGCGAGAGGGGATCGGCAAGATGGAAAGAAACATGAATAACAGGCAGAGGAGACGACGCAGTATGATTATGAAGACATTTGGAAGGGGACGATGGTGGTGGGCGGACCGAGATGACGTAGAATCCGAATCGATCATTGAAGGGAGACACATGGAATTGCCTTGGTACCGTCCATTGATACTGAAAGCTGTTCACGTATGCAAAACGTCGAGACGGTTTCAAAAACGACGACTTGAAGGGAACACGCACCCTGGCGAAACATTATGACCTTCTCTCTTGTCAATGTCGAGCACATAGACATGGCGCTCCCCGAACGTGTTGTGGACCTGATCGGACGTCAGCGTTCCCGCCGCACCAAGATGTGATCTCGTGTAACCTCAAGAACAACCAGCCACAGTTGCTCCGACATATTGTAGCAGAAGTACACCGTCAGCGGATTGATACCTTCAAATCCAAGCAAGCTTGGCATGGTCATCATCCACGCATCAGAGAATAGAGTGCAGTCAAAGCCATGCACAGCCAATGTTCCCAGCAGTTTGTTTCTGATGCTGCGAGCATCTTTTGCCAAGTATACAGATGAACGCAAGCCAACGAGCCTCCCATGAATACCTCCATAGCCGAAGAGCCACCCTCGGGCGAGATCAAGAGAGTGATCTTCTAGGGCATTCAAAGACAGCAGCAGGGAGAGCGTAGGATACCTAAAGGCATGGGCTGACGATTCGGGCAGCAGCCTGCAATGTGAAACAGTGTTCTCGAGGATATATGCTTTCCCGGTATGCCTTGAAGGATTCTCAGAGTACTGAGAGGAAAACTTGGAGATCATGGAGGAAGCTGATGGGACAGAGGGGGCGACCGCGGCGCACGCGCTTGTCCTTCAGGATGTTGTCAGACAACCTCAAAAACTGTTTGGAAAAAGGACACGCCCGTTCCTATCACTATCGTAGATGACCGGCCCATGTCGGAGTCCGCGGCGAAAGTTCGAAAAACTAGTACTGTGGCCTGCTGTGGCCACCATATCGACAATCGTCAGCCTAACAGTAAGTATTGCATTGATCGAATCGGTGTCAATAATTCTAGGCGTCGCTTGTGTACTCTGTGCATATGGCCTGAACCGTGGTAACATGAGATACACGATTTGCAAGCCCAAAGTAATCCAGTATCAAACGCCGATGACATGAATCTCAGTTTGTTCCAGTGTCTATCCCAAGTTCCTCCAGGATGATACATGCCGCCTTTTCTCCAATGACCAAAGCGGTCGAATATGTGTTCTGCACAGTGTAAGCCTCTAGATTCAAGTGACTTTATTGCCAGAGGTTGGACTTACAGCAGAGACATTAGACGGTGCAATAGACATATCTGTCGGATAAAATCAATGAAGGAAGCCAAGGAAGCATGATGAACAATGCACCGACCAGCAACCTTGAGACCCTTGATGCCGTAAACGTTTAAGTGCGAGTCAACAACTCCTCCCATTTCACGGGGCTTCATGGCACATGTGCCGAGCTATAAGAGTAGTATTCAACACAGTCGTGCGAGTGACAATCGTGCCATTCTACCCACCGAGTGCCAAGCAGTCGCCACAACCTTGCGCGTGTAATTGTCAATAGCCTCATCGTCCTCACGGGTGTATTCGATAGATGATTCCGATACGTCTACCGGAAGAGCCTCCGCCAGGCATGATGCGCGGCTGCCCTCTGGAAAAGCTGGATGTCCGGGAACATACTCTCCGCGATAGAAGGGCATGCGCCGTGCAAATTCTCGTCCGTGTTTGTAACCCCATCTCAAAGCCACGAGGTCTTCCCGCCTAAAAGCAATCTCAGAGAGGTGCTCATCATGCACGCACGACGTGTTAGACTTACCTACTGAGATACCTCGGATCAAAGTCAGGAGATGCAGCGACATCCTCTCCGGAAGTGATATGAACGTATCCAATGGAAGCTGGGTACTCCAGGAAGTAGGACATGCTCATATACTTGCCTACAGGTACAGTAGAGGGGTCTCCGACAAACCTGTCAGGAAAAGAAGTTTAGGTTGTTCTGCAGTTATAGGCCTGGATATACGTACATAGAGATAACACCGAACCATAACAGGGGTTTGTCTGGTGCATTGGCATAATGCTCTTCCCATCGCTGCCGAAATTCTGGACCTATAGTCTCTAACTCCCTAACGGACGGGCGTAATTTGGCACCGGCATCGATAGCGCTTCGAAAGCGCATGAAGTGAGAAGCGCAAAGATGTCACCTTATGGCACATACTTTGAAGCCATCAAGCCAGTTCCATCTTCCAACCATTGTGCAGACCATTCTGAAGGAACAGATAAAGAAACTCGAGACACCCTCGGAGTATTAAACTCACTCTTTATCTCGTCGGGATCATTGCGCACAATGCCGTCAAGAGTTTCCGCCCTGCTGTCGACGATGTAAGGTACAAAGATGACGTTATGGTCTGTTATTAAAGACTCGTCAGACGATTGAGGAATAGCAGACCGACTTGACTACCTTGATAATTTTCACCCACACCGGGGAGATCGACCAGCGTTGTAGTGCCAAGTGTACGCAGGAGGCTTTCACTCCCGACACCGGATCTTTCCAGAATAGCGGGAGATCCAAATGCGCCAGCTGACACTACGACCAGCCTCCGTGCCCGAGCAGTGAGTACGTCCTGTTTTAAATCGGGATGCCATCGATTATCAGGTAAATATTCAACTCCAGTAGCGCGATTTCCTCTACAAGTCATCAGTTTCGCTTGAGATCGAATGAAGAAGACTTACTCAAAGATGACACGCTTTACGCGATAGCCCGTAAGTATCTCTAGATTCTGGTAGCTGCGATTGTAGATGTAGTTGTGTGGCACGTCAGAACGACGTCCGTTCTCGCGGCCAATATATCTGGTCCAGCATGTTACACGTAACGCACAGCGAAGCATAAGGTTGAGAGATTTACTTCTGCCACCGCTGATCATACGCAATTCAGTGGTCGTCCTCATCATTAGATCGACTGCTGCTTACCCCGTACGCATTGCATTCTCGCATTCCATTGGTATCATCAGTGAAAGAACGGCTCTTGTCAAATCCAGCAGCGACATCGAGAAACTGCTGCCCCAGATTTGCGAATATGCCTCCATACGACACTTTTATGGGACCTGAATCACCATGCGTGTCCGAGCTCGGTGTAATCTGGTATGTTTCCATCTAACCGTCTAAATGAGACATATTGAAGCGAAGTACCAGATCGTGGATGCATACCTTTCGGGAAAGGGGAATGAGGTCCTTCGAGCTCCATCCATCATTTCCATACAGCTTTTCCCAATCGTCATAATCGGACGGAGAAGGACGTGCGTACATCGCGACTTTCGGTCTCAGTTAGTGTTTCGTAAGTTTCACTTGAACGAAGAATAGACTTCACACACAGTTTACGCTGGAGCCACCTCCCAAACATTGGCCGCATGGAACGATAGGGGAGCGACCTTCCAAATCAGGGCTTTCCTTTCCGATATTGAACTTGACTGTGCTACTACCGGGTAGCAAGTGGCTGAGATATCGCGCTGGCTGAACGTGGGCTAAATCCTCAAGGGTGGGAGGGCCCGCTTCCAGTAGCAAGATTTTCATACAGGGATCAGCAGCTGCCAGACGACTGGCGATGACACATCCGGAAGTACCACCTGCAGTCGTTACTCATTACTGGTGGTGAATGCTAGGAGAAGGGCGTGGTGAAGCTCACCACCGGCGATAATAACATCCACTTCGATAGTGGTGATGGGAGACATTCTTCATGACCTCGGGAGGATGGTAGGTTGACGGTTGTCTTTAAATAGGCTTAAGCAAGCTTCGTTCCGGCATGCCTCTTTCCTTCGTGCATTCCATATGATTTGACAATGTTCACACGAGCGTTCAAATAGAACTATACTCGTCGAAAAGAGGACTCGCTCTATTGATATCAGGATCAGCAGGCCGAGACACAGCCATGTTTGTGACAGTTAGAAGCAGCGGAGTTTGCGTGGCTCCTTGATAGTGCAGACGTTTTTGCCTAGCCGTGGTCATGGGGCAGCTTTCAAGGTATCTAGACCCATGGCAAGCGGCTGGGCGATCGTTCTTTGGATCTAGGTAGAAATCTAGTAAACGTTCCCGAGATTAAGCTGAAGGGCCAGCATTGGAAGAAACGGATGTTTGGCACGCCACCTGGCTACATATATTCCTGACCACTCACAGAACCGATCTCATCTCAGCTTGAGGACAGCCTTTCTCACGACGACTGTACAGATTCCTTGGACAGTATCCGTTGGAAGGGGAGCTGTGAATACAGCATGCCGGCCCACTTGAAAGTTGAAGGAGCTGCAACCAGTGATCAGATGCTACATTCAATAGCAGGCCACACTCCCTCAATACGCTGATAACAGCCTTCTCTCTTATCGGAAGCAAACTGGAATGGAACGTATGTTGTAATAAGAAGTGTGGAATAGAACTGCCGCTTCATCAGGAAACCTAAAATCGATCTGTGGCTCGAGAACCTGCCGTTTGACTTGTTCTCGTGTAAAAGCCAAAATAAACACGATCAGAAGCTTCCAGCCCAGAGGAAAGTACAAAACTCAGAGACTTTTTCGAACTTACTGTCTTGCTTTGGTGGGCCGTGATGGCAAGCAGATACAAGCGCCATAAGCCGTTTTCCTGACGCTTTTGACGCCGCCGAGAGACTCGCTGCTTGAATTGTCAGATATGATAGATGTATCGCATTTATCCGCACGGGCGTTCCAGTGAAGATGTTGCTCTCTCGAAGAGGGAAGATGTGCCATGCACGATGAAGCAGATCTATTCAGTGAGAGACTCCGATTGTATGAGCAGTATCATGGACGCTGGTGACAGACGTTGACATATTGAATTTTCATGAACACTTGTCTGTGACTTTGTCGGTTTCGGCAGTCTACAGGAGCCGCTGTTGCCCCAGATAGTATGATCATTGAGTCGGTCTGCAGGTCAACATTACGCATCATCGCTACTGGCAGCTTTATTGTGCTACATCGCAATATGTAGTGAATTTTATTACAATCAACTTCTTGCGGATATTGGCTTTGGTACCGCACGGCATGTTGCCTGGCTCCCCTCGGGAAAGCTGGGTGACTAGGTACTTATTCATCCCAATACAACGGCATGCGATGTGAAACTTCTGGCTGTACTTGCTAGCCTCATTCCAGAATTGGGACATCTTTGGGGTCTGAGGACGAGCCAACCATGACTATAAGTTGTGATGCTCACCTGCCAAGAACCTAGGATCGAATTGAGCAGAGTTAAGCCAGTGGCAACAAGGTACTATACATAATTTCCTATCCTGCAATACTTTCGCACAGGAACGTTAGATGGATGGTCACTGACGCATCTGTTCGGAAGTACAAATCAGCCAACTGTCAAGGACCCAATAATAGAACGGATGGTGCAATCGCAGAAAGTTGTGCCTATCTCTTGCTTGGCGGACGCATTCGCGAATTATGTCTTCCACCGAGACAAAGACTCGGAGCCTTTCATATTCGATCCCTCCGCGTACAGCCGCAGCTTGCCAGCAGCTTCGATAGCACTGGCTCAGCGTGCTCAACATAATTATTTTGATGATATGAGACAAGCCTACTTTCGAGCCAACAGACTGAACCCGGTCCACGTCCATCGTGCTGTCAATTCCGTGGAGCATGTTTTTCTCTGTGCGGTCGCTACGGACGATCACATCAAGCATTTACGCCTCTTCATCGACAAAATACGGGACAAAGACAATGGTGTGATCTGGCAGAAACGTTAGTGGAAACCTGCATCTCCCATTGCGTACCTTACTAATAACTCTCGCCTACTCCGGCAAGACCGGTGAGGTCAGTTGTGCCTACTTCACGCCATTGTTGAACTCACCATCAGTCATGGGAGAATACGTACCACCAGTGTGCGGTGTCTGCAGATGAGCTGCGATCGTTTTCAGCTCGGAGATGACTTGAAACAAAGGAGAATTTCGGACGCTGCATGTCAGTGGAAAACGACGTCGAATGAACAGTACGCATCACAGTGTTGTCATTGCTGCCGAACGACAGACAATGAGACGGTAATATACCACGGCCCGTAGCGCTTGATATGGGAACGTGCAATAAAATGAGCTTTCTATACTCATCACTATGGCGGTATTGGTACGCCGAACCAAGGTTGCTGTTTGGTCTCTGTTCCCCAAATCCATTACCCTCGAGCAGAGCAGGAAACCACCGAGATGTGCATCTAAATGAATGTTACGGCGACACTCATGTCATGGAGGCGATCTCCGATATTGGACGCATCACTCAGAAAAACACGAGCTCAATTGAATAGAATGAAGTGAGATTCCAGCGCACTAGAATCGTACAAATGCAGCTGGCGACGAGATCCAGGGGCGGACTCACACCGCGCAGATCAACTACCAAAGATACTGATGAAAGAAAAGTGAGATCGCCATCTTCCAAAGCCCAGACAGACAACGACAGACTAGGCAGTGACAACGTTTCTGACCGGCGTTCACATCACCGTCTGGCACGCTTAGTCCTTGCTTGGGGGAACTGAACAGGTACCCGAAGAACCGCGCGTGAGGTGGCTCCAGCCGAATCGGGCAAGCCAAGCCTCTTCAGCTCCTTCGTGCTTAACTTCTCGATCTTGCAGCCTATCACGAGCACATCAGCTTGTATTACTGTGTATGGAGTTCGAAGCCTTACCCAGCGTCATGAAGAGCTTTTTAACACTGTAGGAAGAATCGATGTGAACTCTCCGCGAAAGGTTAAGAGGACAAAGACATACCGAGCCGCCGGCATACTCAGGTCGCTGGCAATCAGGTCCGTATCGGTTGCAAAGTCGTCTATCCGTAGACACAGAGCGAACATATACGTAAGCAGCATTGTCTCAGTCTGTGGCGTCATCTGTACCCTGTGAAACACGTTTCACGTTGAGCTAGAGGCCAGAGGAGGAATGTTGGCGTACGTGTTTGAGACTCTCGCTGTCTCCGTGAATCGAGACAGGAGGCCGTCTATGACAATCTGGGGCACACCATTTAGCCGTGTTTGAAGGGTTTCCTTGTTGTTTACAGAGCGTGAGGCCATCTTGAATGCAAACATTGCAGAGATGTAAAACAGTGTTTTCCTTCAAGTGTAATACGTATTTCACCTCCGATGGTACTGGTATATGCATAGATGCTTACATGTCTTTCTTGTGCATTTTCGATGCACTCAGAAGCAGTGTAAGATGCTGATTGATCCAGTTCGATCGTGACCATGGTAACAATGCAATGCGGTCTTCTATGGATTTAGCGGATTTGAACGCAGAGACAGAGAGAGCATTGAATTCGGAATCTGGAATGATGCCTTGCAGTGCATAAACATCTTCTGGGTGTTGCGCATCCGCATTGTGTGGAGGAATGAGCCTGCCGCTGTCCGCAGATTCCTTGGCTTCCTCTGTATAGATGGTCAGCAAGCTGAACACATGAATCCAACATTTAGAAAAGCCGTCCGCCGACGAGTACGTGCAATCCTTCCGATCCAGTCAGTATACCCTAATCCTATACAGCGTCTAGTCGGATACATGTAGTAAGCACAGCATAGAGGTCATTGTGCTCCTTGACAACTAACACTATCGGCATTACGACCGTAGTCAGTGCGCAAATGGGCCGCATACGCGCAACGCGGAATTGCACAGACAAGCTACGGTGTGATAAGCATAATGAGACGCACCACGAGAAGGCAGGCTCTCTGTGTTCTCCATAATCGTTTCCTGCAGATGACCTGCGACGCCTTTCATTGCATCTACATCCACCCTGTTCCGCTCTTGGGCCCGAATCGCGGCTTTGACCTTCTTCGTTCCAAAAGCCTCTCCGAGCTGGTTGCGCAGCATTCCACGCTCGTCTGTGGTAACCTCCTTGGGAACGAGATTTTTGAGCGCCTTGACCTGGCGTGCGAGGATATGAAGTGGTGCTGGGCGTAACACCGTTGTGTTGGTCCTCTTGTCATGAATCCCAACGAGGTAGCTGATATATATATATCGGACATGAGTCCATAGTGGCCGTAATGTGCGCTGAACATACCTGCAACCAGCCATTGCTTGCCCGGACTCACCGGAGGTATAGAATTCTACTGCGTTTGTCTCTCCCGCAACGATGTTGTCCTGAGTGGCGAATAGCTCGTCAGATGCCCTTTGTTTATCTCGTCTCCAGCACTGAAAGGGCGTAGACTTGGGAGGTTGAAGGGCGGGAAAACTGGCTGCCGCCTTGCTCGGACTAGTCGATTTATAGCAAAATGGCTGCTGTACATACCTATTATAGGGCCAAGCTGATCTTGAGGATGATTTGAGAGGACCATAGTGGCCTTTTCAGCCTCATCTGCATCACGTTTGCGCTTATTGGAACGTGAAGACATGGTGAGGATACAAGATGTGAGCAGCCACAATCGGCGTCTTGTCCTCTTCCTCCATCGAACCAAGCTGCCCGGAGTAGCGGACTCGCTATCCTATTGCAATCTCTCTCCCTTGCTTTCGACCTTGATGTTCATCTCGCGCTGCTATTAAGTTATCTTTCATTGCGTAGCTTTATATTCGAAGGTAATCTCGACAACTCTGATATATCATGGCCTATTCGCGGGAATCCTCCTCGAAGCGAGAACTTCGCAGTCCGCGCACTATGAACGGTATGCGGAGCAGTTCTGCACGCTGTTCTGTTGACCCTGGCACTGGCGATGGCATGAAGGCTGAAGTTGCCAATGGAGGTGCCATCGGCGTCAAGGCAGCGGATGTCGTCAAACGCGAGGACATCGACGACGAAGTGGGAGCGAGTTACAATTCTCACAGCGCATCTGCGGAGCGCAAGCAAGAACACGACATAGTAAAGCAGGAGGTCCTCCGCCCCTCTGTTACCCCTCCCGTCTCTTCCAAGAAGGTCAAACCGGAACCACAGTTGATTGGGCATCTACCTCGCGCTGAAGAAGCTGCCCTACTCATGTTCGTCGAGATTGAGGAGAATCGCTATCAGTACGGTACTTTGGGACGGTCCCGGGAGGCGTTGGAGAGCATGACATGCGATTGCGTGTATGAGTATGGCGTTGACGACCCTATCGACGCTTGCGGCCATGGGTCGGACTGCATCAACCGCCTCACCCAGGTCGAATGTCTACCTGACGACTGCAAGTGTCGCTCCTACTGTCAGAATCAACGGTACAATTCTCATGACTCTGACTACGTTCGCAATGCTCATCAGAGTGTAAAGATTCCAACGGAGGCAGTACGCCCCCATCGAGATCGTCCAGACGGAGAAGAAGGGCTATGGTCTTCGAGCCGCTCAAGACCTTCCGAAGTGCGTATAACGGCGAAGTCCCTCAGAAGGCACTAATTTTTTTTGCAGGGACACATTCATCTACGAGTACATTGGTGATGTTATCAGCCAGCCGTCTTTTCTCAAGCGTATGCGACAATACGCGGAAGAGGGCATTCGCCATTTCTACTTCATGATGCTCCAGAAGGATGAGGTGCGCTTTTAAGTGAACGAATAGCTACTCTCCACAGGGCTCATCGGCCGAGCAGTTCATCGATGCGACGAAGCGCGGAGGCATCGGTCGCTTCGCTAACCATAGCTGCAACCCCAATTGCTATGTGGCGAAGTGGACAGTCGGGCATCACGTGCGCATGGGAATATTCGCCAATCGGAATATCAGGAAGGATGAAGAGCTCACCTTCAACTACAATGTGGATCGATATGGGTCAGTTTTGCTGTCGCTTCACATTTCGCTGTATCCTTTGGTTGATTGTTCCCCTTGCTCATGCTTTCTGTTCTATAAAACAGCCACGACGCGCAACCATGTTACTGTGGAGAGCCAAACTGCGTCGGTTTCATTGGCGGAAAGACTCAGACGGACATTGCGGCCATGGATGATCTCTACCTTGATGGTAAGTCGCCGATGCAGTCGCGACTTGTGTCCCATTTACTCAAGGATGTCACATGTAGCCCTTGGTATCTCTGAGGAGGTAGCTACGTTGGGATTGAAGGGTAACAAGAAGAGGAAGAGCAAGAAGCTGGACGAGGATTTCATCGTAGGCCGTCTGCAGTTCATTATGGTTTCCTCCGCTAATACTGTCTGCTAGCCTACATTGAGACCATTGGTCGAGAAGGATGTACCCAAGGTCGTACAGGCAATGCGTCAAACGCAGAGCAGGAAGGTCTTGGTCAAGCTACTGATGCGCATTAAGGTTGGTCGGATCTTTTATCCATGTGCCCCTAGCTAATATCTGTTGCATAGCTGACGGAGGACCTATCTCCTTTGCGGCAAATCATGCGACTGCGAGGTTTCTCCGTCATGACTAATGTCCTTGAGGATTACGGTGACGATGTTGAAATGTCTACATTAGTGAGGCATGCTCAGGGTACTGCGAGTCCGCTGGTGCTAACATGTGTTCTAAAACAGGCCATCGAGTGCATGATGACGTGGCCGTTACTTCAACGCAACAAGGTAGAGGACTCGAAGGTGAACATGCCTGTGGAAGTATGCGCCAAGTCAGATAATCAAGCACTTGCAGAGCTAGCGCAGAAGGTAGGAATCTACGTAACGATGAACCTGCAAAGCTTTGACCGTGCATATAGCTGCTCGCGCAATGGGAGAATCTCGAATATGCATACCGCATACCCAAGCGTCTGAAGGCAGTAAGTGTTGTTCGTCCATGGGCGGTTTGTCACCTCACTTCTCTGTGCTTCAGGACGGTGAAGAGGAGGATCCGCCGTCATCCATCCTCAATCTTGCTCGTGAGGACCGTGAAAGCACGCGAGAGAGCAAGCGCTTCAAGTATGAGTCAATGTACGAGGAGCATGAGTTCCGATTGCGAAGTCCAAGCTTGCTTCCAAAATCCGGCTTGTCGCTGTCTGCGACTTTGCCTCCGGTATTACCTGAGAAGGAGGATACAACTGAGGTCGAACGAGCGATGGTCCGTCAAGCGCAGGCACAGCAGATCACCGCCATCATCGCCCAGGCATCTGCCAAAGCCGCCGCTGAGGCACTGGCCGCTGCGGCAGCAAAGGCGGAGGCGGAGAAGAAGGAGGCGGATGAGGCTGCTCAGCGCGAGGCGAGAAAGAGCCCCAGCAAGCACGCGAAGTTGTCTAAAGAAGAGAAGGAGGCAAATAAGGAGAAACGTCTCTTGAAGCTTGTCGGCAACGTGGTCGTGAAGTGCATGTCCAAGCATCAGAAGCAGATGAGCCATGATCAATTCAAGAAGCATGCCAAAGAAGTATGCATCTCCTATAGATGCGTAGTACCAACCGGATGACTGACTTTTGAATGATATGTCCAGCTGACGCACATCATCGCCGAGAAGGAGAAGAAGTCCTCGAGTTACCGAGAGGGCAAACTCGACGCGCTCTCCGAGGAGAAGACGGTCAAGATCAAGAAGTTCGCAAAGGAGTACATCGCGAAGGTCCTGCGTAAGCTCGAGAAGCCTGACGATCGACGTGCGTCTGGATCTAGGTCAAAGCCATCGTCGACGGCCAACGATAGCTCGTCCGTGGCGGCATCATGTTCAGGTTCAATTCTGGCACCGGATGAGTCCATGCCGGTCATATCTGTGGACGACATGATGGATATCGACGGGAGCGACCACGAGGAGGACGAGGGGCACGATCAAGACATGGCCGATGGCGAGGGCGAGGTCGACTCGCCTGATCAGCATGACTCTCCGCCCGAGTCGGTCAGCCCTGAATCCACGCCTCTACCGCCACAGCGGGAAGAGCGCAGAGCGCTTGTGCATACTGTGTCTGACCCGCGCTTGCGCCATCGGACCGAGGAGAGTGGGTGGGACCCACATCAAGATAACTTAGCTGTACTGCCTGGGCCGAGCGCTGTCTCTGTAGGCTCGTAGCAGGTACGGCGGCGTGGTACGCATGTATACGATTGGCTGGTTTCTATCGCACTTTGGTATACTATTGTATGCTACAGATTGACTTTTAAGTATGACAACAGCTCGGAATGCCAAGTTGCAGAGTGCACGCCTACTTATCACAGCAGTACGGAAAGAGGGATCTCGTCGACAGATCCCTATAGACAGTTGAGCATGGGACAGAAAAGAAATTTGCCGAAGGACAGGAATCGACCACAGAGATGACCAGCATCATGGAGACGAGTTAGTCGACGGTGTCCTTAGGTGTCAGGCGAGTCAGAAGTCAAAGTACCGCATTATTGATATCTGATTGCATGCCACCAGAGTCCAACAAAATCGACGACAAACGCTCCCGTCTATTCCTCTGCAGTGTTTTCATGCATCATGATCCTCTTCCAACTAGGCATCTCGACCATCATGATATGTGAGAGTACGTTCCAGAGCTTTCTGCCTCTTCCACTATCTGCACGCATTTTCCGCACGTGCTATCCTCATCGAAACAACCCGGCTGCAGATGCTTGTCTACAAAGTCTTTGAGGGGTGTGAGCACACCGAAACTATATACGATAAGGTGCGCACAGCCTGGCTCCTGCAGCCCGGCTTAATATCTCCTAGAGTCCGCATATAGATCAAGTTATACTCTCGCGCTCGTCACACCCCCAACTTGCAGGATTCGTGTCTGGATCAGGGTAGATCTCGCTAAGACGCATTTCTCGATATCTTCGCGAGTCAAGCCATCGAGGGGCAGGCGATGAAGTTGAGACTTGAAACCGCGATACGCGGTGGTGAGGATGGAGTCTGCTCTAGTGATATAGGGGGTTCATGGCTCCAATAAAACCTCCACTTGAAGCTTGAAAACATCATTGAGCTTCTTTGTGTTGAACCCCATCGGTAGAGGTTCGCCGTGAAGCAGAAGTCGAACATGCCTTACAAGGGTTTTAATCACTTTTCCATGCATAATCATTAGGTCCTAGATCATACTGTCAGGTAGAACAAGGCGTCGCCGCAGACATCATCGCGTTCATACAGCCGGATCAGGGCTGCAAACCTGATTTTCGCGCGGAGGAGCTCGGCATGATTAGACGACATAGTGAGTCATCAACGTAGTCATTTGCAAGTCAAGGTCATGCTATCATTGCTACCAGCAGCTTTATTGCGCTACATTTTCAACAAGCGCAGGAGGTGCTCTTGGCTGTCGGATACGCGCACTACGGGACACTCATCCATCACCTCACCAAAATTCAGCAGGGGTACCTCCAATAGTCCCTAGAATGCCGAGGAAGCTGCGCGGCAGGACGGATCACTTGAACGCGGAAGGCGAGTGTGTGCGATCATGGCGATATTTCCTTTTGTGGTCCAGCACTCGTTGTCTTGAATAATAGCACCAGGAGTACCTTGTGAGGGAGGGCCATCAATTCGCGGTCACTTGCTGGATGCGGTGGAGACAGCTGTCAACAAGGCTTGGGCCGACATAAGCAATGCGACTGCGGCAGGGTCAGGTCGACAATTTTTGCAGGAAGAAAGTTAATGCAGGAGGCTTCTAGACGGCGAATAGGTGAGTATATGCGCCCCAAATCCAACCAGTCCCGGTCCCTATGTGACCATTGTCTCTTCTTTCGATATTATGAGCTGCCACAGATGGGCGTTCGCACATCCAGGAAAAATTGATATGCTAAGAAAAACTTTGTCGTAAGCATTCAAAGTCATCTGCAAGCTCGTTTGTGCTAATATTCACCATATGGTGCCTGTAGTGCGATTGTTTCCAGCGCATGACATACGCAAGCAGTCCTCGTTTGCAAGAGGCCCGTATGTGCGTCTTCCACCTCGGACCAGACGCGTATAATGCGTTTCATTTCTCACAAAGGAAAGCATTGTGACGAACTGGACTAGGTCGTCAGTCCACCGTCGCTGCCGACAATCAAGCTACCGATCCTTCTCGAATACTAGAGGGCCGGCTGGCCTAGTCGAGCTCCATACTCGACTCGCCGATGATGAGGCAGCACCTCGGGCCCGACTTCAGAAACATGAGCGCATGAGCTCCCAATTCATTGGAAGACAGATCCGACGAATGAGACAGCGGGTACTGGGCCGTCGGCATGGGTAAGCGCCATTACTGGCTGAAGCGTGTTACACGTCTGGGCTTTGGCAAGAAGGCCGGAACTCGAGGCCACAATTTACTAGCATAGAACGCCGTCGGCGGCAGTACTTGTCAATAAAGATAGCGCAGCGGCGCTCGGATCGAAAGGCGAGAGCTCCGTCGCACTCTGCTGTAAGAATGGACAGGTTCTGGCCGCGGGTCGACGAAACGCTGCAATACGTATTGGAAGCTGTCGCCGCTGTTGAACAACTCCCAGATGGCCGTACAATCTCCACCAGTCGAGTCATAGCAAGCATGAAACTACCAACGTGCGCGTGGCCGTATGGACTATGGCGCCGATGCTGTGCAATACTGTTACACAGTTCGCGCTAGGCGATGCACAAACAACGATGTCGATTGGCAGCATCACAGTATGAGTTAGAATGAGCCGCCGACCGTTGCCAAATGCAGGCTCGGAGCAGACGGCCACCTGCGGCTGATACGTGAAGGAGCGAGTCATCGTCGTACCACATGCAATGCAAATAACGGCATCGTGCCATGCTGCAGCATTCGCGCACCGAGGATGACTTGATCCGAACGGCTATGCGCGGACTCATCGACAACGTTCGAGGAGGCGTGTCTACGCTGTTATTCATAGCATCGACTTGATGATTGCCCTGGCTTGGAATTGTCTGGGGGCTGGCCAGGGTCGAGACGGACCATGACGCGCGCGCCAATCGCCGCCCCATCTGATTATCGGTCGCATATATATGCGTCGCTCCTCCTTTCTCTCCTCCTCACCATCTCCCGTCTGCCCCCGTCCCATCCAACCACAACACTCGTCCATCATGCCAGTAAGTGTCCTAGTGCTCCATCGAGCGTCGTGAGCGATCACTGACGGTGTCTTCAGGTCAAGGTCGGAATCAACGGGTAGGTGCAGCAGCGCCGTCGGCCTATTCGGCTTTTCTGATTTTCTCCCCGCACTTGTCCCCGCCCCCGCCTCGCTGCAGTTTCGGTGAGCACAGGCATCGTGCAGGTGGGGTAGAATGCGTCGCGCTGACCCTTCCCTTCCCGCTCAGGTCGTATCGGCCGTATCGTCCTTCGTAATGCCCTCCTCCACGGAGACATCGATGTCGTCGCCGTGAACGAGTGAGCGATACGTAATCTGCTTTGGCGAATACGTGCTGATCGCATGCCAGTCCTTTCCTCGACCTCGACTACATGGCCTACATGTTCAAGTATGACTCGGTCCATGGCCGCTTCAAGGGCACCGTTGAGACCAAAGACGGAAAGCTCTACGTCGACGGCAAGGCCATCCACGTCTACGTTGAGAAGGATCCCGCCAACATCCCTTGGGGGTCCGTCGGTGCCGAGTACATTGTTGAGTCGACAGGCGTGTTCACCACGACCGAGAAGGCATCTGCCCACCTCAAGGGTGGTGCCAAGAAGGTCGTTATCACGGCGCCCTCGGCAGATGCGCCCATGTTTGTCTGCGGTGTCAACCTCGACGCGTACGATCCCAAATACAAAGTCATTTCGAATGCGAGCTGCACCACCAACTGCCTTGCGCCGCTCGTCAAGGTCATTCACGACAAGTTCGGCATTATCGAGGGTCTCATGACGACCGTGCACTCCACGACCGCGACCCAGAAGACCGTCGACGGCCCCAGCCACAAGGATTGGCGCGGCGGCCGTGCAGTCGGCAACAACATCATCCCCTCGTCCACTGGTGCTGCCAAGGCCGTCGGCAAAGTAATTCCTTCGCTCAACGGCAAGCTCACGTAGGTCGCATCTTGTACTCCGCCTTGCTTTCGCTTACAATGCACCTCAGCGGTCTCGCGTTCCGTGTGCCGACAATTGATGTCTCGGTCGTGGATCTCGTCGTCCGCCTTGAGAAGGGTGCAACATATGACGAGATCAAGGCTGCCATTCAGGAGGCTGCTGCGGGCCCGATGAAGGGTATCATGGCATACACCGACGAGAAAGTTGTCAGCACCGACTTCACGGGTAACGACGCGAGCAGTATCTTCGACGCTGACGCCGGCATTCCACTTAACAAGCACTTTGTCAAGCTCATCGCTTGGTACGACAACGAGTGGGGTTACTCGAAGCGTGTCTGCGACCTGCTCGCGTACGCGGCGAAGAAGGATGGCGCGTACTAGACAGGAGGCGTAGAGATGTCGGACGTGTGAAGGAAGAAGTCTGTAGTACTGTAATGTCTGAAGCCAAATAGAATGTGCACGATATCCGCCTTCCCTCCTACCGTGCAGGCTTAGTTGTACTACCGGGTTCCATACGGTCGTGGCCCTCGCAGTTGCATTCACGACTTTTGCAGGCGTCCACCCGAAACACGCAGAACAATGTGGTGGATGTCGTGTTTACGAGAATGGTCGCTTACAATGAATGCAAAGGGATCATTTAATGGACGTCCGTAGTGGCTAATCATGAATCAGCGCTCAGCATTAGCTATTTCGCCACACCATACATTTTTGCTAAAGGTGAAGGACCAAAACCTTTTCGATAAATGACATCATCCACGCGCGACGCGTCGATCACGTGACAAGCGCGTCTCGCTTCGCCACTTGGTGAGCGCTCATACAAGCGCGCGAGACTGTCCACTCGAACCGCCTCGCAAAGCAGCCCACACGATGCCGGACGACTTTTCCGTCGCGAAAAGCCGCGCGAAACGCGTTGAACGCATTCAATCCCGCTTTCGGGACAGAGGAGGGTAAGTGGCCGTCGCTCCGAGCGGTCTCGCGCGCCTGACGCACAGCAGGGTGTTCGTGCCGGAGACGCATAACCCGCTCCTCGACAAGCTCCTCGCGCGTGGCGTGAACGGAGAGTCGCCGACAAAGGCTCAGAGGCGCAAGAGCATACTTCAGGGATCACCGGTTTCGCGTCGCAAGAGTGTATATCGTGGCCACGATAGGGATGATGGTGTCGATGGAGGGGCAGAGATGACTTTGAACAAGGTGGTGGCGAAACCTCGGAAGAGCATAGGTGCAGGAAAAGCGCCTCCAAAGCCTCGAAAGAGCATACGCACAGAGAAGGCAGCTTTGAAGCCTCGGAAGAGTGTAGGTGCTCTGAAGCCTCGGAAGAGTGCTGGCCAAGCGAAGAAGTCTATTGATGCCGTCGAGACTGGGGAGACCACACGAGACATGGTTGAAGAAAAGGCGGGCCGACGGAAATCAATAGCAGGTTCTGTATGATCGCTCTAGCGCGGGAAAGCTTACACTAACACGATAATTCCAGCAACTGACAAGAAGCGCAGCACCAAAGTGAACGGTCAGCCTGAAGTCGAAGACGTGGACAAAATAACAGGAGGTGAGAAGATGCCAAGTACATCCACACATCATCTCTCTCGGCATCCTCATGCAGTGCCTACGGAACCTCAAGAGAAGGCCAAAGGCTCTCGGACTGCTACGACTGGCAAGAAAGAATCCTCCATAGCAACTGTGCAGCATGCGAAAGGTACTAGCATCGCTCACTAACGTCAAATTCACGTGAATTACTGACAGCATTTACAGACAGCACCAAGCCGCTTTCCAACAAGAAAGTTGCGAAGCCACGGTCTCAAACTGCCCGTGACCACGCTCCGTTACCATCTACGCAACCGGCAGCACCTAAGCACAAGCCGGCCGATGCCGCAGCTGCAAAGCCACAATCTCGAAGAGCTATTGACGACGCTCCACTTTCACCAGTTGCATCGACACGGCCCAAGCGCAAGCCTGCCAACGCCACAGTCAGCACTTCAAGAGTGATGCTGGAGCGTTCTCACGAGGAATTAGCCCCCTTGGAAGCGATACCCAGCAGCGATAGCGACACCCCGCTCATGTATATGATACAAAGTGCGCAATGGCATGAAAAGAAGCGAAAAGCAGCAGAATCCGCTCCAGGTTGGCGCATATGCTGGATGAATAAGAGATGATGTTACTGATGACTACTGTAGAACCGCCTCGGAAACGTCTACGAGACACTAACGATGACAATATGACCGGAAAGCATTCAAAGAGCGAGCGGACTACCGAGCGCAAGGGTAGCAGATCGAAAGCTCACAACTCCAAGGCTGGCGGCAAGCTTCGCGCTAGTCAAACCCCTTTGCATAGCACGATGGACAGCATGGAAATAGATGAGCCCAAGGAGATAGATGAGTTGCGCTCAAAGAATGAGAGGATGACCGACAGGCCACGAAGACGACGGAGTCTCCCTCAACTACCTAACTCAGACGATGAGGAAATGCTCGCAGGATCATCCAACAGGAGCACTGCGGCACAGCGACCAAGAGGGGCGGCGGTCAAGAAGCGGCGTAGAGAAGAAAAGGAAGACGAAGCTCTGATGGAGGCCGTACAACGCGACGAAGAGGAGGACGAAGCAGCCGTCCCGCCGCGCAAACGACCTAAGGTTCCTCGCACTACCGCCAAGAAAGCCTCACGTCCAGCTGAGGCTCTGGTAGACATACCAAGAGGCAACGGTGGGTCTAAGCGACCAACCAGCAAGAGCGACGGTGCAAAACCCGCATCTGGATCCTCTTCTAAGAAGACGTCGCAAACGCGCGCGGCGCACAAGAGCAATGTCAAGACTGCTAAGTGGGTGAGCGTCCTCTCTCTACTCAAGCTCTGCTCAGTCATGGCATCGTAGGCGTTCGGACGGCAAGGAGAACCGCCCTCCAGCGGCGGCACAGAAGGCGGTGCGCAAGCTCAGGCCGAAGCCCAGGGTGAGTTGGGATAGTGCTGATGCTGCAATCGTCTGACGGAGAGCAATAGCCGAGGTTGTCGATGTTCCCTGCTCCGCCACCCGTTGTCGATGCTGATGACGACCCCATTGACTTCCTCTCATGATTGGTCCGAGTAGAGATGTTACTCATATCAATAGAGACTTTCCGCAATGACCTCAATCCGGACTTGCATGTGTATTCCTAGCTATGTATTGCAGTAGTTGTTGTGTTATCGCGCAAGTGATGGAGGAACAAGCTCAATGTAGTTCGTGTTCGACATCTCGCATGCGTATTCGCACAGACTGTATGATTCAAGGTGCGATGACGCTGCACATGCTTGATCGCCTCTATGTTACACGACTCCTGATGCAGCAGGAACAACAGCATCCTCGTCCCGTCCTGCATAGGGCGAGCCTGAGCAACCAGAACACAACCGCGCAACATTCAGCCCACACACCTTCCAAGAACTTCTGCATAAATGTGCGCGGTGGTCTCGACTTGTCTTCGAGGAGGATGCCCATGACATGATCGGGCTGCTTCCAGACGTTCATCGTCTCCTGGTACTCCTGCCTGCCCTTGAGGATGAGCACGTCGATGACGCGTTTATCCGTGACATAGCGGTTCTGCTCGAACTTTTTGCGGATGCAATGGCGGAAGTATTGTGGAGTGACCGACATCGAATACACTGAGACGATATCTGGTACCTGCGGGAAGGGATCAATGGGGTAGGCGAGGTGGAGCAGAGGTGCGTACCCCGCGGTACCAGTCTCTGTAGAGCTGGATGACCCGTCTGCGCGCCTCCTCTGGGCTGGCGGAGATGTGGGTCGTCCGGGCGAGGCGAGAAGGGATGGTGGTCATGGCAGAGAGCGTCGAGTAGGTGAACGCGAGGCGGGCCACCGAGCGTGTCACTCCGCGTCCTTCCGCAAAAGGCAACCTCTGTGTTTACTCATGTGATCCATAATATTCCTTGCAGCAGCGCTCGTTTGTCCCTCCCTGCTCTCTATCGCCCATCTTCCCTAATCGTACACAGTAATCGCAATGGCTCGCGGCGGATACAAGCTGAAACGCGGCGGTGGAAGAAAGTATGCATTATATAGTGGAAATCGTAGAAGAGAACGATGCTAATGATCTGTTCGCGATTGGCAGCTTCAGGTGCGCCACAGGCGGGTAGTTTGACTCATTGAGCATTGACCAGACTGCACTCGCAGCAAACACCTCGTTCTCGATGAGAATGGAACTGCCGTAGCTGTCGATCGATGGTAGGTTTATATCCTTTGCTTGCATCACTGACAAAACGCTCATCCTCCGACCAGGGGCGCTCGCGAGAAGCGAGAGAGCGACAACGACTCGGAAGAGGAAGAAGAGTCTGAAGAGGAGACTGACGAAGAGTCGGATGAAGCCCCTGTTACGGGCAGCAGCGCCCAGCAGCCCGAGCTGTCGCGCGTCGAACGGAAAGAGATCAAGAAGAAGAAGGCGCTGGCGAAGCAGAAGCAGGAGGAGGAGTCAGATGAGGACGAAGAAGGCCGGGATCCTCTGCTCGCGAATCCCAACATTGCTACTAAGAAGATGAACATCGCGGACCTCGATGCGCCCCGCGAGCTGTCGCGTCGCGAGAGGTAAACCTTTCCTGTTTATGGGACATCTTTACATTGCTAACGTTGTGTTTAGAGACGAGAAGGAGAAAAAGGAGGCGAAGGAACGATATTGGAAGGTAAGCCGTCCGCCCTGCCAGCGTCGATGCGCCATTTCATATGTTCATGCCCTGCTATCTGCAGCTTCATGAACAAGGCAAGACCGATCAGGCAAAGGCCGACCTCGCACGCCTCGCGAAGATCCGTGCCGAGCGCGATGCCGCGCAAGCGAAACGGAAGGCAGAGACTGAAGGTAAGGAAATGGTTTCCTCGTGCCTCATCTTACCATAGCTCACTCTCTTCTGTACCTTCAGCGAAAGGGGCAGAAGTAGAAGCGAAGAGGAAAGAGGCGGCGGCAAGAGGAAAGCGCATATAGCGACCGAGTTCATTTCTGTCGTTATTTCTATACATCTAAACGGAAATGCTATGTCGCGCACGCATTGGTGCAATACCATAATTCAGTCCTCAAAGAATGAACGATATGCGACGATGCTGTGCATGTCTGCTAGCAAATGGTCAACCGCGGCATCACACTTACAACAGCAAGGGTGGTAAGGGAACCTTGGACGTGAGCTTGTCTGTTTGAACATTTCAGGCGTGTGAGACCAAGGTGTCCCGCATGCGCATGAGCCCTGTCAACCGCGAGAGACCCTCACGGAACCGTCCTGGGATGGCGCAGAGATGCTCGAATTCATTATTGTGCGCAGGGTGACAGAAAACTTGATATACTGAGCCCTATATTGGGATTCTGTTGATATATTTCCACTCATGCATACGAACTTCTACCTAGATCTATGTACGAACGCGTAACGCAGCTCTCTAAACTTTTTCAATCTCATGATACTCCTGTCCATATCCTTATCCGTCGGCATATGACTCGGGCCGACCCACTCGCATAACCAATCCATCAGCCGCTCATACTGACTCTTCCCGCTCAACACATGCTCGAAGAGCGGCGGGTCCATCCCAACCTCCGCCCAGTACACGAGCACCGTCGCGACTGTCCTTTGAGACGGCTTCACGTTCAGCCGGCGCATCCAAGCGAGCACAAGCGGGATGTGTGGGATAAGCGACTCGGCCGCAAGCAGCTCAATGTATGCGCGGAAAAACACATCGTTGGGAATGATCTGGGAGAATACCGATGGGACATTGGAGGGGGGAGCAGGCGAGGTGGAGTTGGTGTTCTCTTCGGCGACGGAGACCTCGCGCCCCATCACCGTGCGGTAAAAGTCTGTAACGGGGAAGAACGCGCAGAAATCGCCTGACGGGCGCGTCGCGTATATGGGGCTCTTGACCTCGCGCAACTCTGGCCAGCTCTCCATCATGATTTCGTTCACGATCTTCAGCGTGACTTGCCCCGCGCGCTCACCATTCCACACGCCCGTGCTTGGCCTATTCGAGTATATCATATTCAGGATCTGTGCCCCGCGCGCAGAAAATGTCTTGCTTCCCGGTGGGGGCTTGAGCAGCCGTCCGAGGCCCATCTCGACGAGCACGCCGCGGATGGACGGGTTGCACTTGCCTGCGAGACGCGCAGTCCTGAGCAGGATGGTGAGCGTGTAGTGATCCGGGCGCACATCGAACAGTGGCTCCAGTTGCTCCCAGAGCACGAAGATGGTATCATACCGCCCCGTCCGCTGCAGGCAACGCATCAAGACGTTGATGCTTTGCGTGTCGAGGCGTGTGCGCGGATTCAAGCCAGATTGAGACACGTCTAGCGCATTGGTGGTGGATCCTAGAGATTGAGTACTTTGCTTCCGTTCGGAGATTGACAGTAGTAATTTAACGGCCTCGGATGCCCGGCCACCCATAACCAGTGCCTCGACGCCGGCGCTGACCGTGAACCTGTTCATAGCAGCTGTGTTATTTTTGATTCTATCCCAGATGCGCAAGGCGTTGACGTAGTCATTCCGCACAATGAGAGCACGCATGGAGAATACAATGAAGAGCATCTCGCGATGCAGGAGAGGATGTTGTGACTGAGCTTGGTGGAGCATGGGAAGGATGTTCTCCGAGCGCATCTTCCGGTCCCGCGCCGCCACGAGCAGAGAATTTCGCCATACAACGTGAGTGGACATGATGTTGCCTGCACGACGGTGAGGGACAGGCGAGGCGTCATTTCTTCCCGTCTCTTCCGCTGCAGAGTGCGATGAAGGAGTGCCATCACGACTGGAAGCGGAGCTGCGTTGCTTATGTTCTTTTGATCTGGCAGGCAGTGCATCCTGCGGCGAAGACTTTTTCTGAAGGTACTGGAGTAGCTCGTCCACGGAGTGGAACCCGAGCAGGTATCGCGCTTCGGACTTGATCGTCGTGGGGCCCGGCTTGATGAATAAGCGCGACACCTTACGCGAAGACGGAGGCACACGAAATCCTGACGGCAGGTGGACGTTGAGGAGCGACAGGCACCGCCGTGCATCCGAGCGTCGTTTCGCATACTCGAATACCCTGAGGAGACGCGTAAGATGTTGCACCGTCGGCTCGAAGTCATGCCGCACAATCCGTCGCATGAGCACGCGTCCGAGGATGGTCGTAACGAACGCGCTTCCGAGGAGCGCGCTGACGGTCGCCTGGTTCAGGCGCAGATTGTGCTTGTCCATCGCCCTAATGATAGCGCAGGCTGGGATACTGACCTCCTTACTGGCGGACGCGTACGCAAGCATCTGCAACATCGCCCAGAACTCGTGCTCATGCGGCGGAACATGCTCGTAGAAGTCCAAAAAGGCAGCTACGACGCGCCTCAGAGGAACAAACAGCGAGTGCTCAGCAAGCCAGCAGGCAGTAATGATGAACAGCATGGGCTGCATGTGAATGGGCGTGGAGGGGAAATGATGATATGCCAAAGCTAGGGCCTGCAGGGCATCTTCCTCGGTTGCAACTTGAGAACAGAGCAAGTGGAAGACAAGCCAAGTGGGGAGAGTCTTTGACGAGCTCGGTGTCGGAACGCTCGGATGTCGCGTCAAGTCTAGCGCGGGGATGACGATATCTTTGTCTGCGATGAATTCCATCGAGGCATTCCAGTTAGCAGCCATAACGAGCGGGCGCCATCGTTTCATCTGATTAACATGTATCCCAGACCGATTGAGAGTGTAGACGGGGAGAAAACCCGCTGGAAACCTCGCGAGCCAGTTGAGCGAGTCGAAGAGGGGATCGTCGCATTTTCTGCCATAGTATCGAGAGACGCGGTATAACCTCGTCATCAATCCCGCATGGCGACTGGTCGTGGCGGGTGTATATGGTTGCAAAGATTTTGTCTTTTCCGCAACAACGGAGAATGCGCGAAACGGACTCTTCGTCGGTGCACGAACAAATCCGTTCACCCACATTCATCTGCAGGGCAGCGTCTGAGTTGCATTCCAACAGCGAACAGCCTGCTACCCACCGGCAAAACTGCACTGACCGAGGGAGAGCATGAAGTCGGCTGCAAAAAGGCGATCGCAGCAGCGTCAAGGACGGCGCGGGTATCGGCAGCAGCTCTGCTCATTGAGGAGAGGCATGGTTTGACTGTCGCCACAGAGCAAACAACGCCAAATACACAGGCGCTGATGGCAACCTCAGCCGGAAACTCGGCCTTTGACCTGCTCGTGGTCTGCGCCTTTCGCTCCGCCATTATCGACGACGGCGACTGCTGGCACCAATTATGCCACGCATCCTCTTTGTGAGTGGTTTTCACCCCGCGACTCGTGCCCGCGACCTTGCCTACGAGTTTGAACGGTGAGTCCTACCTTGTCGAGCTCGACGGAACTCGCTCAATGCCTCATGCCGCGCAGTTACGGGCCCCTCATCCGCTGCGACGTTCCTGCTCCCCGCAACCCGCACGCCAACTCAAACCCGTGAGTGCACTTTCTTGACCTGTCGTCTTTTCTCTAGTCGAATGGCCTCGAACGTCCGTTGTCCCGTGCGAGTGCCCGCCGAGCGCCCGTCCCCGCTGTCGCATGCCGAGGCAAAGTAACGAACGAAGCCTGCGCTGGCCCGCGAAGCATCGTCGCGATGCTCACGACCCACAATGCCGTTCGATCGTTCGATGTCACGCGTCTCGCCCCAGAACATCACTCGCTCAACGTGCCCTCTCGAACCCCCCTCGCAGTTACGCCTTTGTCGAATTCCGAGACCAGCGCGATGCCGAAGACGCCTACTACGATATGTAAGCCTGCACGTTCATGCTGCGCTGTTGCTGCTGACATGTGGCGTGCAGGCATGGGAGGAGCTTCGAGGGATATCGCTTGAGCATTCAAGTGAGGTTTCATCCTAGCTAACAGCTAATACGGCGCTGACAATAGCGGCTCAATCATAGTGGGCTAAGAATCCTCCATCGTCCATTTGGCGTTATGACAGGAGGTCGCCTCCTCCACGTCGTGACAGGGACCGCTCTCGCAGCCCTCGTCGCCGCAGTGACCGGGACCGGGACCGGGACCGTGAGCGCGAGAGGGAGCGCGACCGGGATGACCGCGACAAGGACAGAGATGCTGACAGGGATAAAGACAGGCGCAGACGTAGCCGAACTCCCGAGAGGCGCAGGAGCCCTACGCCCGAAAAGAGAGACCGAGCAAAGACACCTCTCGCTGAAGAGGAGCCGAAAATGGAAGAGGACCGAGCTCAGACTCCTCCGTACGAGCAGTAGACTTTCCTTGTCCCGAACGTTGAACGCTTGCCCTCCTAAAGATGCATTTCGACTCATATGGAAGACCGGTTTTCGTCTAGTTGTCTTAGCCTGTACATAGCATAGTGCCGAATATGTGATCGAAAAGACATATCATTAGCGAGGTTTTATCCGCCGCCGTCGTCCGCAAAATCAGCGACGCCATGTACGAGAACTTGTTTTCGTTGAGAATATTGGCGCTCAGTTGTTTCCCTGATGATTGTGGCTGAGGCGCTGCAAGGTGCTTGGACTGGATCTAAATCATGAATCCGTCGACCCGGATCCCCACAGTTGATGACTTGAGGGTACGAATATCGCGCAGGCCATCCTGAACGTTGCTGAACACACTCTAGGTCAAGCTGTGCTTCATCTGCAGGGAGGAAGAGCGTTTTGACAGTATGGGTCCTTCAAATGAGACGGTGTGCCGAGCTAGACACTGCTTTGCTAGATCCTCAAGAGCCCCGCCGGGCATGGGTCCATCCCTGCAACTGCACGCTCGTTGCGCACGAGTCGTGTCTCCTCCAGTGGATCAAGGCCGCCCAGCAGGATCCGGCGCGTGCGAGGAATGCCCTGAAGTGCCCACAATGTGGCGCCACATACGAGCTTGAAAGCGATAACCCGTTCATCCTACGGCTGCTTGACCATGTCAATGCGAGCTTGTCTGTCGCAGGAAAGGTTGTCAGTGCGGCGGGGCTGGCGGGAATCATCGTGTCCTTTGGATTCGGTGCGGTGCACGGCGAATGTCTGATGGTGCATTCACTCATGCTGAGTTATCCGAGCAGGAATCTACATCATTTGTACCTCATACGGTGCCTATGCCATTCAGGAATTTCTGGGCAAGGAGATGTGCGTAGGTATCTTGTGTGTGCATACAGCTAACGGACTCGGTGCAGGTACAACATCCTGCTCACCGACGACCCGAGCAACTGGCCATGGCATGCCTACATGGACCTGCCCCTCATCCCTTTCAGCCTTATCTTCTCCCGAACACGCTTTTTCGACAGCCTCCCCTTCGTCCCTCTCCTCCTTGCATGGCCGTCCTCCGCGCCCGTCGCCTCCACAACAGGCGTCATCGCCGCGCGCTGGGCTCCTGCCGTACGCGCACCGCCCGCTCCTTCACATGTAATTTTCACATGGCCGCCGTCGCCCATTGTCGTCACGATGCTCTTCCCTATCCTCACTGCGTTCTACCGGCGCGCATACTCACGTATAAAACATCAGATCATGGGAACACAGCCAGGCATGCGCCCTGCACTGCGCGAGGTCGTCTGGGACTTTGGCGGCGACGGACCCGTCCCGCTGCGGGCGCGCATCGGCGTGAATGTCGAACCCGCCGATCATCGGCGACCGCAAGGCGGGGAGCAGGCGCAGGGCGAGGAGGAGCCGGACGACCCTGGACACGTCGCAGAGCGGACGCTGCGCGTGACGAATGCCTCCCTGGGACGGTTCATTGGCGGCGCGCTTATGATGCCCGCTATCGCGAATTATATGGGTGCGATACTGTACCGGCTGTCGAAGCACTTCCAGCTCCTGCGCCGGTTCTTGGCCGTGCGTCCACCGTTGCAGGGACCGGTTCCCCCGCCGGTCGATGCGTGGGTCGATAGTCAAACCTTCAGCAAAATGGGGTACCTCAAGCAGATTGGGCTAGGGATGCGGACGGCGTTGGACCTCATATGCGGAGGAACGAGATCCTGGCAAGAGTGTGACCCCGTCTGGTGAGTGTCCGTCAGCACCTGCATCCTCTGATGTTGACATGTCATGTACAGGTGGAGAAACTCCATCGGACTTGGTATTTTCTTGGTGGTAAGACTTGATCTCAGTCCGGCATTATATTCCTGTTCATATCTCTTGCTGCAGGCCAAAGATTGTGTGAAGCTAATGCACCTATATCTGGCCAAGCGCGAGCTGGAGACACGACGCATCAAGAGCCGCTCATTTGCCGGGGTGGATATGCGAGAGCTTGATCTAGTACAGCGTCCCGATACTCCATCAACATGATCCTTGAGTTTGAGTTCGATGTTTCATGTATTTTTGGCATCCTTGTTTATACAACTCACGCCAAACTCTAGCTGGTGTACACCCGGACTGGGCTTAAAAGTCGACATACAGCGGAAGGAGATGGCATCAGAGTAACAGTCTAACGCTACATTGTGCAAAGCAACGGATGTGCTAAGATAGGGGTCAACTAGTGAAAGAGTATACAATGTATGTATATGTTTAGTCAACTTCGAGCACCGTTCCGCGCTGCACGCTACCCCAACCTGGAGCCCGAAGATTTAGATATCCGCAGATGACAATGGTAAGACAGATGCTGCTTACCGACTAACCGCCAATGCTTCTCGATTCGACGAGAAAGTGCGACCTTCTCACCAACCTCTGTACACGCTGGCGATGTCAGTTGGATCTTGGCCAGGTCCGCTTTGACGCTCAAAACGCGCCCGCCGGTGGACGTCGAGCCGATGTTGATGAGGAGCAACTCTCCCTTGACGAGCTTCGATACTTTCGTCTGCTTTTTGTCCTCCGTCTTCACTCCGAGTAATCGTCGCAGCAGGAAGAGGCTGATCTCCAGTTCTATGGGCGCACCAACCGTTCTTAGAACCGGAGCCAATACGGACGCACGAACTACATACCGCTGTAAATATTCGGCAGTTTGCCAACAGCTCCGAGCACTTGCCCAACCAGACGATCCGCCCGGCAGAGTGTCGGGTCAATCCGCGTACCGACACCAATTAGGCCACCGGGGACTGCGAACTGCAGGTGGTTGCTCTCCGCATGCAGTGAGACGATGCGGCTGAAGATGGGCTTGCACCTATTCCTGCCTTGAGCATCCTTGGTGACGATACCTGGCCTAATCTCAACCTCCTGTCCGAGACGCAGAGTACCAGTGAGAATTGAGCCGCCTGCAACACCGCCCTTGAGCTCGTCGACCTCCGCGCCAGGCCTGTTGACGTCGAAGGAGCGGATGACGATCAACTTCGGGTCCGCGGTAAAGTCGCGCACGGGAATGGGGATCCGCTTGACGATGTACTCGTTGACTGCATCGATGTTGTACTTGAGCTGTGCGGAGATAGGAACGATAGGCGAGGACTCAGCGACGGTGCCTGTGCGAGAATTATGAGATATTGGTGCAAAATGAAATTACTGGCACGGCGCACCCTTCACGAATGCAACGATGCTCTTTTGGTGCTCGATCGCCTGTGCTTCCTTGATCAGGTCCACCTTGTTTTGCAGGATGATGATGTTCTCGAGCTTCATGATCTCTACGGCTGCAAGGTGTTCTGAGGTCTGCGGCTGTGGGCACGTCTCGTTGCCCGCAATAAGGAGCAGCGCGGCGTCCATGACCGCCGCGCCGTTTAGCATGGTGGCCATGAGAATATCGTGACCGGGACAGTCGACGAAGGAGACGTGTCGAAGGAGCTTCATACGGTGATTACATCCAGGGCGCTCACAGAGAGGGTTGTCCTCCTTATCGGAGCGATATGAACGATAGCAGCCCGGACGCGGGCAGGCGGGGTTCTCACATTTGTAGATCTAGGTGGACATCATGAAGGGGAAACGCGCACGGAGGATATCACCACATACCTTCGCATTGGCATATCCCAGCTTGATTGTAATATTCCGCACCAGCTCGTTCTTGAATCGGACGGTCATAACTCCAGATATCGCTTTGACGACCGTTGATTTTCCGTGAGCGACATGGCCAATGGTTCCTGCATAAAACGACGGGTTAGTAGACAGCTGGACGCACCATAAATGAACTACGGACCAAGATTAATTGTTGCCTGAATGCGCCATCAGCAATGACGACGTACACAGCACACGATGCGTACCTGTTTTGAGATGACCTCTGGAGAGAGGGGTGTCAATGTGGATGGATCGATGCTGATCTCGGGGAAGGACTCCTCGACGTCGCTGTCCTCGCCCTCGCTGTCGGAGTCGTCGATCGGCTTCTGTACTGTCTCGTCTCCAGGCATGGTTGTCGGTAGGAGTTGAGCAGCGGAAGGGGAACAGAAAGATGGGTGGGTACGCGCGCGCACGACTCGACTTCAGGATTGAGCGTGACTGCAGGTGTGACAGATGCCCGTGATCGTCACACCATAACGACGATGCTCTTGCAACCGGCGACCAACTTGTGAGCATTCTTATGGCAGCGTTTTGCAACAAACAGCGTTTGCTCAGTACATAGCTGCGTCAACGTTGCGTAAAAATCATCAAGTGCGTTTTTGTTTCAAACTCCAGGCGTCAAGCTCAAGTCTGACGGCCGTGTTAAATGCTGTAGCGGATTCCGTGCACGGCGCCATCCGAATGCCATGGTCCACGCACGGAAGGCATGCGGGCGGAGTGACTCTGAGCCCTGGCTCAGTACACACAACGATCGGAAATGGAAAGCAGGTCAGTTCATATTCGAATCGCTGTACATATCCGCGCGCGGCAACTACACTACCTGCCTTTTTAGGTAGGTACGCATTCAATCGGGGCCACCCATACTCTCCGACACTTTCTGGGTTCACGGACAACCACACCATCCAGAAGAGCAATTTACAACGCTGCAACTAGTAAACATCCGCTACCTGTCGAGGCACAGGCACCAATGACCGTTAGATTGCTTCATGCTAAATATCGCATCAGGTGCGGAGCACCCGGATGTGCGGATACGGAGAACATAGCCATCCGACCTTTCCACATCCAACGGATCTGGTAATCCGACGCTAGAATGCTTCTAACAGCATATAAGGGCCCCAGATTCCGCCTATGCCTCTCCACTTTCCGTTCGGCCTCGCGTTGGTCATCACTTACTCTCCCTTCTTCTTCATCTTTACCTTCTGACCCTCTTCATCCGTTCTCCCCACTCTTTTCTCAACATGTACACTCGCGCATCTCGTAACGACTCCCAGGGTGCTGATTTCCAGCAACCAGAACCCTCGTACTTTTCGTCCAGATCGAAGAGCCCATACTCCTCGGCAGCCACGACTCCCCAACGTTCGCGCGTTACCACCCCAAGTGGTGATGTGGACGAGCAATCGCAGCTTCTGACCCCTAGTGGAAGACCGAAATTTTTCAGGTTCTCAAGCAAGACCAAGGTCCCTTCACTTGCAAAGGTACGCCAGTCGTTCTGTTTGTACTTTAATACGTATTCATGTAGCCAAATGCAGCCTGCTTCGCAAGACAAGGGTAAAAGTAAGCTACAAGTGAGGTGGCGAGGTGGCGATCGCAGATTGAATAGCAGCGACTCGACGTATGCGAATGATTCTGCATCCGAGACAGAAATTGCAGTTCCTCTTGCCAAAGATTACATTTCGACAGCGGTCGACCTCTCTCCCACGGAATCCATATCCAGCAACGACAAAAAACTTGACTCCAAAAATCCCGAAACCACCTTTGACGACTCTCCGATTTTGCCATCCATTGAGGACATCGCTGCGGATGACGATGATGTACCCATCAAATCCACCGCGGACGTTCACGATGAAGAAGCCGTCCGTCGCCCAGTCATCACGCAGGACTTTGCGATGCCTACTTCCGGCGCGCATGCCATACCTCTCCCGCCGCTGTCACGCCAGTCGAGCGCGAAGTGGGCCGACCGCCTCCGACAGCGCTCGTCTGCTAGCCCGCTGCCGCGCACCTCATCCACCTCATGCATTACGTCTGTTGCGCTTCCTACTCTTGCGGTGCCTCAGCCTGTCAAGGCGAGCACGCTGGCCAGGTCCAACAGCGCATTCTCCTCAACCCCCGATCTCCGTCGCAGTTTTAGCACCTCGTTGCGCAGCCAGAGCCAGAGCCGACCAGCTAGCAGGAACCTCGACGAGGCGATCGACTTTGACCGCATTCGCTCGCCGGCGCCCCTCTCTCGGTCCGTGTCGGTCGTCGACCTCCACAATCCATTTAGCGACAGCAGAGAAATTCTCGTTGAGCAACGGGATGCGCAGCCTAACCTCCATCCGTACGTCAGCATCTCGCCGGAAGGATCGTCCCAGAGTTCAGATTCCCTCAACACTTCCGTCGATATCGAGTCCGAGTCCGACGATGAATCAGATGACGAATACGACGAAGAACTTGGCCCTCCTCCCGATGTCCCGCCCGCGCTCGAGTATGTCGATCCCGAAATAGAGTGCGTCGCGCCGAGCGCATCAACAGCTACCCTTCCGCTCGCGGAACAGCAGCTGTTAGATCAGCCCGAGGCCCAGCACCCTTGGACGACTCCGCCTTACAACATCGTCGAGCGCGAGCCACCGAGCTTCAACCGGTGGATTGCGGGATTTAAGATATCCATCAGTTTGGGCGTCGTGATTAGCTTGTTGGTAGGCTACGGACTCCGGCTCAAAATTGTTCGCGTCGGTCCGTGGAGTTTTGGAATGTACGGCCTATTGCTCGTTGTCGGTGCGTACGTTGTGCCGCCTGATCGAGTCCAATGCTGACCCCATACCGCTTTATAGATTTTATCGTTCAGACAATCGCGGCGTCGTTTAATCGCCGTAGCGTCGTTAAAGTGACGAAGGCATCGCCTATCGTGAAGGCTGTTGCAGAGCGCCTGGAGGTGCAGGATCAACTCCCGCTCACTAACCCCAAACCCCTTCCCGAGTGCAGTATCGCTGTTGTCGGCTATCGTGAGGATGAGGAAGCCTGGACGGCTGTAAGTGCCCGTGCAATCGGCCAGCGCATCAGATACTGATCCGAACCAGTGTCTCAAATCTCTGCAGGCGCAAGAGTACCCAATCAAGCACATCATCGGTGTCGTCGACGGCAATGATGGCCCTGACCTCGACATGGCGAATGCATTCGGAAAGGCGTTCCCCGAGGAGCAGCGCCTCATTTCACATCTTCCGGTGCTGCTCTCGGTGATGTACAAAGAAAAATACTGGGAGCACATGAATTCGCTTGCCCACCCGCCCCTCACGCGCTGGGAACACGTTAAGATGTGGTTCACGCAGAAGTCACGTCCCGGCCAGCAGGAGGCGCACGAGGTTGCATGGAACCACATGCTAAACTACGTGCATTCGAAGGCGACCGAGGAAAGATGGGCAGACTGGAAGGGGATTTGCTTTTCTCAGTACGTTTTGTCCTGATGTGCGATCCACTCATATTGACGACTGGTGTAGACCTCACGGCCACAAGCGCCACGCGATGTTTACGGCGTTTGTAGTCGGCGCATACGCACTTGGAACAAAGGATGCGATGTTGACCACGGACAGCGACACGTATGTGTACCCCGACGCGGTGAAGAACATGATGGCTCTGCTCTTTAGTGACAGCCGCCTGGCTGGTGTTACTGGCGACGTCCGCATCTGGAACAAGTCAGATTCGTTCCTTGCGCTCATGTCTTCTATCCGATACTGGTTTGCGTTTAACGTCGAGCGTGCTTGCCAGAGCGCGTTCGGTTGTGTTGGTTGCTTGTCTGGTCCGGTAAGTTGCAATCAGTGGTGTAATCGACACCCTTACTGATGAGGCCTGAGCAGCTCGGGCTTTATAAATGCTCAGATCTTATGTCCGTCCTCGGTCCGTGGATCTTACAAACCTTTTTGGGTAAGGAGACGACGTTCGGTGACGATCGCCACCTCACGAACCGCATCCTGTCTCTTGGGCATAAGACGGGCTACACCCAATTAGCTATGTGCGACAGTGACACGCCGGCTGGCTACGTGCGTTGGGTCAAACAACAGACTCGGTGGTCAAAGAGTTTCTTCCGCGAGGCGTACTGGTTTCCGAAGAGCTTTGCCTACCACAGATTCGTACGTCTTCGTTTTTCGTCATTCCACTGAGCCTCGACCTAACGCGTGTTCCAGTGGTTGACCGTGGAGACCACGAAGCAGTTCCTGTATCCCATGGTGCTTACGGCGACGGTCGTGAGCATGCTGTACAAGCCCTCTAGTTGGATCCGCCCGCTCATCTGGCTTGCCACAATGTTTGGTGTCGCTCTTATTAAGAGTATTTACGGAGTGATCTGCCTGCGGGATCCCCGGCAGTTCCTCTTCGGTGTTTATGGTGTTATGGTGCGTGCATTGTCGAGCATCAGTCGACTTGTGCTGACTTCGGCCAATCACAGTACTTCTTCGGCTTGCTCCCATCCAAGCTGTTCGCATGCTTCACAGTCCACATCACCAATTGGGGCACGTCTGCTCGCTCCAAGTCTGAATTCGCGCGCCCTGAGAGCTTCTTGTCTCGTACCACGCACATCGGCCATCTGGTGGTGTGGTATCTGGTTCTCACCATCGGACTGGCCTACTTTCTTGCCACCATCTTCCACCAGCCGCTGTTTTGGTTCGTCGGCATCCTGGGTGGGGTGCTCACTTTCCAGGCATACTCCGATGTCATCATTGGCGAGACCAAGTACGGGATATACATGCTGAGGAAGAAGATGAAGGAGCGCCGTGAGGCAAGAGTATCCACGGAGGACGTCGACGTGGAGAAGGTTGCTGGCAAGAAGTCATCCAAGCGCCTTGGTCTGAAGAAGCTCCGTCGCGGAAAGCGTGCGGAGAAGGAGAAGCAAGCCATATCGATTGCCCCTGTCACAGCGGAAGATGGGGCTTCTGAGGTGGCTGTTCCGGAATCGGAGACTGGCCCCGAAGTCATTCTCGGTGCCCCCGATGCCCGTGTTTCAATCGTGACACCGACTCTGGAAAATACCTCTGCAGAGCCCGCGACATCGCACACAGCACCACCGACTATCTTCATCAGTCTACCTCCGTCAGACGAAAGAGAAGATTATTTCTCGCAGGTCTTTACCGAGCCTCGCAAAGTCTCTTTGGCATCGAGTGCCACAGCCGTGGATACTGGCATATCTCGCAGGCCCTCTTTGGCACCCACAATCACGGATGTCGCTGATTCTCGTAAGGTCTCTGTGGCGTCAACCTCTACTATGGTCGATTCGGAGCTGCCAATGACGCCCGCGGAGGATCGCAAGATGGGCCTGGGCGCAATAGCATTGGCAAAGTCTATCAATGCAAGATTGGGCCGGTCAAGTGGAAACGGTGGCAAGCGGTTGACAATGATTGAGGACGTGGAAGGAGAGCTCCCATTCACACCGGGAGCAATGGTTGTGTATTGATTTACCTATATCGGACTGTCTTGATCCGTTATAATGTACTATATAGAAACGTGGATGAGAGAAAACGGAAGTATAGCCAACATCCAAACATCGTATGATTAGAGCTTCCGCTGTATTATTTTTTGCAGCAAATATGCCTCTTGGTGATGATGGTAAGTCAGCCGTTTTCCTTCTACATCGTCGATAAATGTCATCGGCGCTTCAGCCGATGCAAAGTCTCCAGGGTAACGAAGCCCCACGACCCTACCATCTCAATGAAGGAAGAAGACAGGAGTATGACTGGTATCACCCTCTAAGGAGTGAAGTTTTGGATCGGAGGCAACAGATGTACTCAAATCTGACCTAAAATGTGCTATGACTCCTTGCGCAGCATCCGCAACTGGGGGACTCATATTACTAATGATTATCGCAGCTGTCCCAGCAGAGACAGTTCCGGGTACAGGTGAAAAACGCGAACCAGCCATGAGACATATCCTATAAAACCGTACGCACTCAACAGTGCATTTGACGAGCTGTATGGCGTAAGAGAGTGTCCAGCATCGGCGATCAGAACACCGGTGAGCAAGTTCAGGGTCTGGAGATAAGAACTAGTCACCTTCCGCTCGGAGTGCAGATGGTCATCGACCATCTTCAACACAGTGGTCCGACGCAAGATGGAATGTTCGCCGACTAGATATTACGCTCGATACCGTTCAAACGTATAACAGCACGGGTAACAACCGCCTTGCTTCACCAAATCCTATTACGCGAGGTCACGCTACGCACCTCCTGTCCCATACAATACAGAGGTAAGCGAATTTGAAGAGTACAAACGGAAAAGCATGACAACAGTGATATCGACATCCAATCGTAGATGGCATAACCGACGTTAGGCATACACTCTAATAGCATGGGAAATCGTATGTGGGCGTGAAAGATCAGTCATTTCATATCAGCATACAGGGCGAGTGCGCGTTCCAGCGTGTCCGTATCCAGTCCGCGAAGCTTGAGGCATTTCTGGAAGAGTTTCTTCTCCAGCGGATACTGCACTCTCGACGCGAGGTGCTGGGCGGCGACGAACGACTTGACGACGCTGGCGATGAGCCGTTGCTTGTGCACGTTGATCAGCGGCTCCAGTTGCATCGAGGGAGGCAGTGGCGCAAGAGTTGAGAACACTTCTGGGTGTGCGGGGGCATCAAAGGTATTCGTGATGGGATCAATACCCACAGGCTCGTGTGGTGCCGTGGGATCAATCAAGTCAGGCAGATGGGTGTAGAGTTGCAACTGAGAAAGGTAGACACCTATGTGGACGATATAAGCATAAGCACAACGGCGAGCTTAATGGACTCACCGAAGAAGGGCACACAAGCCGGAGGAGAGGAGGGCTTGTTTTCCGGGACAGCTCTGCTTCTTGCAGGCTGTCTATCTGTACTGGCCACAGATGCGTCTCGTGATCGTACCTCGATGGGCTTCGCCTCGGCCAAAGCTTCCACCGTTTGTCGAATGTACATGAAGTGACCGGTCTTGGACGTCCAACTCGTAAGGTCATTGAGAATGCGCTGGTCATTAACTCGCAATCGATCTGGAGATTGCCTCATGGCCTTCTGGACCCAATGACTCCGCAGTCCAGCTACCAAAGCTACCAGCATGTTGAAGTTCTTCAACTCGTATGCTTTCTGTATGGAAGTCTTAGCATGAATCAACCCTTAGAATTGAACCGACTTACCCAAGCTAGGCGTATAAACTTCGTTATGACGCGTATCCGCTCGCTCGGGTGCGTGAGCACGATCTCCGACAGCACAAAGTTGGCTGTCAGATTAAATCGTCCACGTACGACAGTCAGGGACGCCGTTTGATATCCAACCCGACCCTCCGCTTTTAGACGAGCTCGCTCCCTCAAAAAGTGCGCCCAGTCAAGGACATTCGTGTCATGTGCAGGACCTACAAAATGCGGCGAGACCAGCTCCTCAAAGCGAATGTTCAGGAACAATTCGCGGTCGATCATGCAGAAATGTTGTATAAGTGTCTCTGCGCGGTAGTTCAGCACAAACGAGTAATGCCGTTTGACGTTCTCGGGCAGCAGAATGTGCGCAAGGCTTGACGTGTCGCTTACCGCGATCGGACGCGGCATGTTGTTAGCGTTCGAGTTTGGCAGCAGCCCACAATCGACTCTGCTCTGCAAAATCTCAAGCGGGACAGCGTCCTCTACAGCAGGCCTTGTGTCCGTCACAGGACTCGCAGAGCCCGGACTGGCGACCGGAGAGTGAACATTGTCAGCTGCTTCTTGCGCGAGAGGAGCGGTCGATTCGACCTCGACATACTCCATAGAACATACGGGGACGTCAGCACCGTTGCTCTCGCTGAGGGAAGAAGTATCGGTAAATTGGTATGTGCCATCCTCCGGTGCCCCAAATTGCGAGGAATGACGAAGCTCTCCATAATCCTCATCGGACGAGTGGTCGGAGGGATCAGGGCTTGCACGACCAGCAGCGCCACGCTGCCGTATCGCCCGAACCCATCTGTCAACTTTCGACTGTTTCGCACGTTGATGCTCTTCACTGATCTGTCCTTCCAGGCGACGAAGTGCAGCCTCAACATCCCCTGTTCCTTCATCATCGCTTAATGATTCTACGAGTGCGTTCATCTGCCATTGTTGGATGGCAGTACCCACATCAGGTCCCACAGATGTAGTCGACCCGGTAGACATGAAAGACTCCCGGGAGCGAATACCCATCGAAGAGACGCTATCGACGGAATGGCGGACAAATTCAAAATCACGCCTGGTAGGCAGTCGTCGAGGTAATTTCCTGAGGCCGGGAGGAGAGGCGAGTCCGGCATCTTCCTCTGATGAGAGGTCGGATAGATCCATTTCATCGATCGATATGACGTCCAGTTGCTGTTTGAGTAAGGAAGATTCGTTATTAGGAGCGGGTGTGGTAGAGGTCTCAATATTATCGACGAAGAGAGTTGAAGTAGAAATGGGCCGAGAGGGTAACGTCGATGCGGGGGCAGAGTCTTCATCTGGATGTTGCAATTCTTCACCAGGATCGGCACGAACATTCGAATCTAATTGTAGCTGTGAATCATCATTGGGCGGGTTTGAGTCAGCTTGAGTGTGTGTCGCGACAGAGGGAAATCCGAGTGAATGGTGTCCATCAACCAATGTAGCTTGCGAGAACTGATTCTCAACCATCCTTAAGTACTGCTCAACGCCTCCACGAACCAAAAGCAGGTCGCCAGTTTCGCTAGCCTCCACATCGAAGGCAGAAACATCAACACATGGGTTCATGACTGCCCGACCAGGCGATCGTGGATTGAGTACGCGCTTCCACCGCCCAAGCCGACCGATTGTGTTTACCAGAACGCGGGATAACGTGCTGTGTGGCACCGGGAGGAGGATCGGAGGAGGCACCTCGGCGGATAGGGCGGATATCGAGCTCTTCTTTCCATACTGAAGGAATGTAAGATGGAGGGGCTGACGGAGCATAGCGAGATCAAGCGGACCAGAGGTATTCCGGCTAGACGAAGGCGCGTTGACACCTAAACTATGTTCAGTGCCACCGTATCCATCATCGAAGTCCAAGTCTATATCGGAATCATCTGCGTTGCCCTCGGACGACCGTCCCGTCATGTCAAGCGAGTGGGCATGGGATGATGAGTCAACGGCGGGCACTCGGTTGCCAGTTCGATCTGCGTTGCGGACTTGCCCTGCTTGTTTCGTGTTCCTGCGGAGATGAGCATCCTTGCATTCCAAGAACACCTTGCGGAGTTGCCGAACAATTTTCTGCAAATATCCTCGTGAGCTTCCTACACTATGAGGCAGCCGCATCCGATGCTTACAAACGCATCCTTGTGCCTTTGCAGAATCGGATCTCGTCTCAAGGAATTAAGCCAGTTAGCAGATAGGATGCGCAACTCCCGATTTGGGACAAAGTCGGCATCAAAGAAGGTCACCGCCCAATAACGCATCGCAGTGAACGTACGGACACGCACAATGCGGCGAACCATCTCATCACGGGCATTCTTCGGCTCGCCCAGTGCCCAGTGGAATCTACAGATCAGAAGATGGCCCAAGTCCAAAGCAGAGACGTAAGTCCGGTACGTGAGGAAAAAAGCGAGCAGCTCGTCATAGTTCAGATCACTTGTGAGCTGAGCGATCCACCTCTCGATCGTCGCTGCGACGAGCATCCTGGTAGGCCCTTCTGTAGCTTGGTCCGATGATGATTCTGATCGGCTCATTGCGAACGTCGCTCTTGACATCCCATTCTTGCGAGATTGTCTAGATGGCAGACAACGCGTACTAGTCCGCATCGGTTCATCGGTTTCATCCGGCTCTACTTCTCCCCATATAACGAAACGAGGATCATCGCGAGGAGCCGCGCTGTCGTCTGATTTCAGCGACAGCTTGATGGTCGTTTGATGAGACGTTGGCGACAGTCGCTCCAAGACAGGTAAACCTCGGGAGGTCTGCAGGACCTCGAAGACCTCTGTTGAATACCGTGAGTGCATGCTCGTCTCCTCTGACGGCGCGCTCGCACGGTGTGCTCCTAGGTGAGGGATGAAGGAAGTTGATGGTAGGGCATCAGTATTTGGTGGCTGCCGATCAGGCTTGTCAGGTCGATCAGCAATCCGAGGTGTACCGTCACCTGCTGGAGTAGACCGCTGATCTGCTCGTGCAGTTAGGCCAGACTCGAAAGACTGCATCTCACGCAACGTAGGAGAGGAATCAGACCGAGGAGTCGCGCGCCACGACGGTGAGTCAAAGCAGACACCAAGGCCGAATGGGTGCATAATGATATGTTGTTCCTCGGCTCCATTCTGCTCGCTCGTACTCCCATTACCTGCAGATTGGACACCGCTCGAGGGAGGCAGCACAGAGCTGGACGTTGAAGGAGACGCCGAAAGCGTGCGCCAGAGCATGACATCCGCGAAGATATCCCTACCAGGCTCCACAGCTTTGGAATTGGGCGTGGACATGGGAGGGGAGAAAATATCAGCACTTGACACGCTATGCGCATGTGGTCGACCAGTTGAAGTACGGTGAGCGACGTGAGGAGACACATCGGAACCACCGCCAATGTTCGGTATTGAGCGTGTCTTCCTGAGCTTCCTGAGGGGAGGAGAGCGACTACCATCTAGCGCTACAGGAACGATCACGGGCATGCCAGTGCTCTTGAAGACCGCGGAGGGGAGAAATGAGTGGACGCTCATGCGAGAACGTCGCCTAACCTGTGCGGAGAACACATGCGGCGGAAGGTGAGGAGGATGAGTAGAGGCCTCGTGCCCGTTAGTACGTCTCTCAATCTCCTCAGCAGCCGCGGCCGGAGCAGAAAGATCTCTGGCACTGCTCAGCACCCACCGTGAGTCTCGCATACCAGATCACAGGACATGCGTTGCACATACCCGACCCGAAACATCTCCTTCCCGTGTTGATTGATGAACGCGGTGATGGCGTATGGCGAACGGACGTCCTTGCCGACGCCGAGGTACTGATCATAACGTTTCTTAAGCCATCGCGCAGCAGCACCGGAGGAGGTCTCGATGAACGTTCCGTCAGCTACGCGCGCAGTCAGCGTCCGTAACAGAAGTGATCGGCAGTGGCTACTTACGCGCAATATAGATGTCAGCGGCAGCTATGTCAGCAGGTACATCATCGAACTGTAATCCGGAGGTGGCTGCTTCACCATGGGCATCCAGAGCAGGCAATGGGCTAGATGCTGAAGAGGGCGACAAGACATTGGGGGAGAGCGTATCAGTTCCCGTTCTCGGAAACGAGGGAGAGGGAGAACCGGGCACAGAGCCGGCTACAGGATCCATCGAGATCTCAGTTTCGAAATGAGCGGACTCCTCTGCGGAGAAGAGGGTCGGACATACTTCAGCCAGCTCGGGCAGCATCGAGGAGAATCCAGAGTCATTGTTGTCGTGCAAGTCAAGCGGAGCAATCATTAGAGAGATGTTTCTGTAGGAGAATGAGGCGTCTAGTAGAACATGACAAGGAGAAAGCTAGGCCAGTCGACCCTTCAGACACCCTCGCTCGGTGGATGAGCGTTTCCTTTGAAATGGAGAACAGATACGCCACCTCAGCTACGAATTCGGCTCTGTAGTGCAAGCAGCGCAGGTTGGAGGGGAATAACAGGTCAAGTAGAGTCGTACTCGTAGAAGATCGAAGGTAAGGCAACATCGACCCAAGGATACTGCTTATGTAACCTTGTGCCTTGCTGGCGGTGTAAGTCATCAGGGCACCTCTTTCGAGATGTCCGTATAATCTGAGACATTCAACTTCATAACAGTTCTTTTATACAGTACAATTGACGCAGCAATACTCTACTATTTCTCCTCCCGTCTGCTTCGGCTACATCTACAACTTGGAAGATTCAATGAAGGAGACACCCTGTCGAGCGTCTGAGTCAGGAACGAACAATCCGATGTAGTCTTGACACTCACCTTGTCAATGTTACCACTCAGATCAGGCACGGCCGCCGCGATGAGAGACTTCTCGTACTCGTTGATCGGTCCAAGGCTCTGCAGACTGGCCACACCTTCCGGCTGCCAAAGATCGTCCACGTCAGAGCAAGCTAGACAATATGTTCTTGCACCTTACCCCAAGTTCGACCGGGACAGAGAAGTACTCGATCTCCTTCCCGATCTCTTTCTTGATCTTCTCACCTCCAGCCTTGTCGGCGGTAAGATGGACGAAGCTGGGAGTCACAAGTCCCTTCTCGCCCTTCAGTGCCCTCAACACCTTGTCTGCGAAATCCGCGCCAGCATAGGCCATCGATAGAGTAGCAGAACCTGCACCATCCTTCGCCTTGACGACCTCGTCTCCTCCGAACTGCACGCGCTTCGTGAGAGCCTCGAGGGACGACTTGGAGAAGCCAGGCGGGAGGGAATGAGAAGCTTGGGAGAACAACGGCACGATCTGGAGGCAAGGTCAATCACATCTGTAACACCTGAGTACGGTTTCACCGACCGTGACACCACTGTGCCCTCCAACCACGGGGACTTTGACTGACGGAGCCAGAGACAGGTCTCCGAGCACTTCAGAGACGAACGTGGATGCGCGTACAACGTCAAGCGTAGTGACACCAAAGATCCTGTGGAGACGCGCATGAGACAATATTGCGGCCTCTGTAACGCAATAACTACTTCTTTGGATTGAAAACGCCGTGCTTCTTGAAGACCTCTACAACGATTGGGACCGTGGAGTTGACGGGGTTGGAGATGACCAACACCGCAGCACCGGGCGCAGCGGTCGCGATGCCATTCGCAAGATCGCGCACAATACCGGCATTGATCTATGTTAAATTGATTGGTACGATCCTTCAGAGAAGGGAACAGAGAAAGTGATACTTTGAAAAGGTCATCTCTGTTCGACAAGACTCATTAGCTAGTGCAGGGTGCGGCAGAGACAACTTACTGACCTGGTCATCTGTAGAGATCACTCAGAATGAGCGATACAGATATGGATTGACGCACATACCCCAGGCTTCCTCGGTACTCCCGCAGGGATAATGACGATGTCAGCTCCCGCCAAGGCCTTCTTCAATCCGTCATCGGGAGGCAAGTACCCTTGCACCTTCGCCGGCGTAGAAATGTGGGACAGATCTGCCGCAACCCCAGGCGTGTTGACGATATCGTACAGCGCGAGCTGTATGCTCATGAGCTCGGGTCAAACCGTCAACCGATGGCGAACCTACCTCCTTGACGAGCGGGTTGCACTTGAGGAGGAGAGACAGTGGTTGCCCAATGCCACCTGCGTTCGGGATCAGAGCCGATGAAGCAAGAGACGATGAACGCACGCACCGGCAGCTCCGAGAACGACAGCTTTGGACATGTTACAGCGGGGATGGGATGAAGATGAGCGAAGGAGGGGTTGGGGCGCGACCGGCCAAGTGGGATACCGAACCTTATAACGGTCGGACCTGGGGTCACTTGGCCCGCACGATCGATCAGGCCTTCCCCCGTGAATTCCGACGCGTCTCCGTCACGCTTGCATCCCGCGGTTAACCCCCCACGAGAAAACTAGGTAGTTTTGTTACCACAAGGGTGTTATACATGTTCAAAACTTAACCCCCAAAAATTGATGGCTTAGACTCCAATTCGAGCACTAGCAAGATGCCAGCAGGCTGCAACCGGATACTATGGTGGCCTGAGCATGGCCCGTGGTGTTGATCTTTGATATTTTCTACAGTGCACTGCTCATGCTCAGTGTGTGTGGTGCATTCTCTTGTCCAGCCAGTTTTTTGTGTAATCTCATTGCATAGTTTTTGCACTTATCTTGCATGTGCCCCAGTCATCACTGGCTCAGCACCCATCAGTGCCCTTCATAGCACCCTCCTGGCTCAACTTTTCATGCATTTTATTGCATGGTCTTCAATGCCTGCATCCCTCAACCCCTGATGGCTTCATCCAAGCATGCACTCTCATATCTGATCTTATGATACACATTTCAGTGCCTGTGCCTCTATCATCTATACTTCTCTTGATGCTCTGGCCTTCATGCCTTCCTTTGATGCCCTGCAGGTGGCCCTCTCCTTTAAAAGGACTTTGCTCACCTGAGCACTCAGTTTTGGATAGCCATATAAATCAATTCTGACTGTCAATTAGTAGTGTGAAGCTTCATCAGCAAAAAGCCTGACCACCGATCTGGGCCTGACTATGCCCAACGTACATTATCTGCTATTGACTACCCCACCTGCCAGGTAACCGACAAATAAGTCAGATCTGCAACCTCTGAGGGTCTGACTACTATCATCAGGCCAGGCCTGCCACCACCGGACAGCCGATGATAGTCAATATTTCCATGTCATCAGGTAATGTACAGATAGGCTGCCTGTCTGCCAGATAGAATGCAGAAAATGGCTCATCTGTCAGTTGATGTCTGGGCAATGCACCACATCCTCAGGTAAAAATTTGGCAGTACAGGTAAATAATTGCACAGGAAGACAAATCATTGACTAGCCAGCACATAGTAGTCGTCGTTAGGATTAATAGAAATTCATTCTATCATTACAACATGAATATGCGATCTACATTTGAAAGATCACATGCATGAATGATATCAGCGTGGACTCGCACAACTCTTCTGCTCCTTCAACATTCAAGATTTGGGTACACTCCGATGGCCAAGGAGGACCCTCTCCACTGTTCACTTACCTTGACGGTGCGTGAATGAGTGAATGTGAGCCTTGCAAAGTCATGTCCATCAGCTCTCCTTTGGCATCCCTTTTTCAGTCATCTGGAGTGAGCGCCCATGTCTTGAATAATCATGGCTCCTTACATCATCCATGGACCTTGATGACATGCAAACATACAGACGTTAGTGATGCTGGACCACTCTACCCAGCACCCCCTTCTCGCAGCCATTCATGCATCTTGATAGCACATGGAGGAGCGAATGTGACCTGTCTCAAATCGCGCTCAGACTGCTCTGTCCCTGCACCCTTGTTTAATCACTGACAGGCAGATCTGCTTGGCAATCAGGGAGTCTGCAGCTTGAGGAATTCCCACAAGGCCACAACATACCCATTCAGCTGTGATGCGTGTGGCCTTGTTGAGTAGTTGTCTCTGAGATCCACCCTTTCAGCTCCCACAAAGCAGCAAGGTGGTTGCAATCAGGACACCTGTGCGTGGCCTCAGACATCAGAGCAAGTATGCAGGAGCAGCTGGGCGTGCCCTTGAAAGACTCACCGCTACTCGTCCGCATGCTGTCGACGTGCGTGGGTGACAATGGATGGGCAACAATGTAACGCCGTGTGAAGGGGAAGAATGCGCTGGTGGTGAGTATATGCATCTTTGTGCGGCAGGCAGCATGCTGATAAAGACACTCACCTGCATGCATGTAGCTAGTGAATGCACGTCGGGCAAAGGTGGCTCTGCGCGGCCTACGTTCATGGGTCCCCCTGCATAACGTTCTCCCTCAGCACCTTCCTGACAAAGGCCATATAAGCAGCCATATGAACATATTTGCATAGTATGCATTGATGCTTGAGAGCATCATCCAGGTCAATGACTGGTGCGAGGTTCCCCGGTATGGTCAAACGGCTCGATACCGCTTGCTTGCTAAGTCTTGGGTGACTTCCTTCCAGCAGCATGCAGCTGCGCTCCTTCAGTCATGTCATCCAGGGACAGGAACAAACCCTGTGGAAACAAGCTGTAATGAGAAAACCCCAATGTGAGCAGATGGTGAAATGTTGACGAGGAGAAGAAATGCGATGCAGTCACAGTTGCAGCACATTTCTTTCCTCGTCTGTGTGCTTAGTAAGCTCAGTGTCTGTTCCTCAGATTTTGAGTTTCAGTTGTTATTCGCAACTGATGAGAACTTTGAGGATGAGGAACATCACGAATTCAACTATACAGTGACACACAAAACTGTTGATAAGATTGCTCACTTCAACTTGTATAATAAATATCTCCTCAACCAATGGATCAACTACATTGTATAAGGGCTCATTGGAAAGTGTATTATCATGGCTTTCTAATGCAGTTTTGGTCATATTTTTATTACATTTTGATCCCAAGGTATTTACTAATCTTTGAGGGTCACTCTTATCAACAGTTTTGTGGCACACACACAAGTTCTTAGAAAATTGTGATTCTTGATGTGTTGACAGGGTTCTTTGTGGGAATATTGATTGATGTTCATGTTTCAACATGAACAATGTACAAACAGCCATACACAACTCTTCACACTCAACCAACATCATGCCAAAAGCTGTTGCTACTGAAACTGTCAACCATGTCATCGCTTTGCTTCAGAATGACAAATCTCTTCGAGAAATTGAAGCTTTAACTGGTCTACACTACTTGAACATCAGTAAACTACACTCCACACACTGTCCCACCATTTCTAAGGCCAAAGGAGGATGACCTTCCCTTCTTTCTACTACCAATCTTCGCTATGCTACTCGACTCATTGGGACTGGCAAGGCTACCACATCTCCTGCTATGGCCAGAGCTCTTGGAGATGTTACTGGGAGGGTTGTCAATGCAGAGACAGTGTGAAGAGGGTTGAAGAAGGCAGGAATGAAGGCTGTAGTAAAGTGCAGAAGGCCTTTACTTGCTGCGAGGCATCGAAAGGAGAGGATGGACTTTGCTTTGGCTCACCAATATTGGACTGTGGAGGACTGGAGAAGGGTGGTATGGTCAGATGAGACAAAGATTAACAGGATGGGGTCAGATGGAAGGAAATGGGTGTGGAAGAAGCCAGGGGAGAGCCTCAGTGATAGGTTGGTGGAAGGGACCCAGAAGTTTGGAGGTGGATCCTTGATGATGTGGGGCTGTATGGGATGGGATGGTGTGGGGTATGCCTGCAAGATTGATGGCAGGATGGATGCAGACCTTTATGTTAGCATTCTGGAGGATGAGCTGCAGAATAGCCTGGAGGATTGGGGCAAAATTGTGGAGGATGTGGTGTTTCAGCAAGACAATGACCCCAAGCACACCAGCAAGAAGGCCAAGGATTGGTTCAAAGACCATGATTTCAACACTATGATATGGCCCTCTCAATCCCCAAACCTCAATCCCATAGAGCATCTGTGGGGTCATCTCAAAAGGAAGCTTGCAGAGTATCAGGAGCCACCAAAGGGAATTACTGAGTTGTGGGAAAGGGTGGAGAAGGAATGGGAGGCTATTGGGAAGGAAGTGTGTCAGAATCTGATTGAAAGTATGCCAAGGAGGGTGCATGCAATGGTGAAGGCAAAGGGAGGCTATACCAAGTACTGAAAGTACAAGTTTTGTAGAACCTGAATATGTGCCACAAAACTGTTGATAAGAGTGACCCTCAAAGATTAGTAAATATCTTAGGATCAAAATATGGTAAAAATCTGATTAAGACTGCATTAGAAAGCCATGATAATACACTTTTCAATGAGTGCTTATACGATGTAGGTGACCCATTGGTTGAGGAGATATTTACTATACAAGTCGAAGTGAGCAATCTTATCAACAGTTTTGTGGGTCACTGTATCATCAATGAAGAAAATGAAGTGGAAGATGGCGATGCAGTGGTGGAGGGTGGGGTTTTGTCGAGACTGTCAGTGCTGTGAAGAAAGTGGACTGACTCGGTGAATCGAACCAGAGTGAAGGCTTATATACATGCACGACTATATTTGACAGGGTTTGAGCTATCGGTACGCTATGCGCCATGGTGACATCATGACCGGTACCGTGACAGTATTGGGCTGATAGCGATGCTTCAGATGAGGATGACGACAATGCTGACATCCTCTTTGCTGCATTGTTAGTCTGAACTCCTATGCACACAGTACCAGGTCTTTTTGCAGTTTGATTCCATATTACATTATGATACATTATGCCATCTACTTTACAATAAATTATATTTCTCTCTTTATAAATACTATGGCCTCCCGCACTGTAGCATTGGATTTTAGATATGCAGTGCATATGCTTCAGACAGCCTTCTGCATGTCAATCCTGCCTTACAATATCTGTGCATATCTATCATCAGTGGTCAGTTACGTGCCAGAAAATACATACCTGACAGGAAATGAGCAGGCCTAACAACACCGAACCCTATGGAGGATTTTCTGCTGATATCTGCGAATGCCTGCTCTTGCAATACAGCAGGGGTACTGACTACCATTTCTGTCCAGATTGGTGATCGGACTTTTTGCTGATGTTGGTGGTGAGACTTATGATCATTCGTGCCATGATCCATGAGCTGACACCCTTCACATTTGTCAGATCACCATCTTGGCCCACTTTGAGGAAGCACTCGATGCAAGAACTGACACTTTGTATCAAATATTCAAAACAATCTTCGAGAAAGAGTTCAATTCTTACTAGACCTTTTGCAGTAAAAGCATAAGATAAAGATTTGTAAAATTCTAATTACATTTGACAATCATTTCATTTTTCTCAATCTATCTTCAACATTTTGTGACAATTTATTGAAAAAGTGTTCAAAATCTTTTCATAACTTTATGTCTGAAAAGATGATCAATATCTGATGGACTTATTCAGCAAAGTCTTAGCGATATTCTTACAATGCGTTTACAATTAACATATAGAAAATATCATGCACTGAGTAAAACAATGAATAATTTGAGGTGAAAAATGGTAAAGGTACTGAAAAAGAAGTTCAAATCTTTTGAGCATCTTTACTGTCAATTTTTGATAAAAAATTCAAGATATTTTAAACATCTTTTCTTGTCAAAGATGATGGAAAGATTGAAAAGAGATTCAATGACATATTGGCAATCATTTTTTTGATCATTTTACAATCTTTTAAAACAAAGTTATAATAAAAGTTTGAAATCTTTTTTCAGTTTTTCTTGTTAAACATGATGAACATATTGTGGTCATGTCACATCATCATCATTCTAGACTACGTCAGTACTAGAATATGAAGTCAAGACTCAGGTTCAAATGTTAGCACTATGTTAGTACTAACATTTAAACTTGAGTGCTGGCATACCACTAGCATAGTACTAGCATACCACTATCATAGTGATATCTTTTGAGGTCTTAGCACTGACATGCATGTTGCTACTATTAGAATTTTAGTATTACCCTCCTGATCATAGCACCAGCATAGTAAAGATATCTATAAATCTAAGTAACAACCTTCATACCTAAGTGCTAGCTTAGCACATGATAACAAGAGTGTGATGCAGTCATAATATGTTCATTATATGTGACAAAGAAAGAGTGAAAAAAGATTTTAGACTTTTATCAAAACTTTATCTGAAAGATGATAAAATGATTGAAAAAATGATTAATAGTATTTTATTTAATCTCCTTCTAATTTTTTCATCATCCTTCAGAATAAAAATGTTAAAAACATTTTAAATCCTTTTATCATAAATGAACAGTAAAGATGCTTTGAAGATTTGAACTTGTGCTCATTTTGGGGCTGCATAAGAAATCGATCTGATCACAAGTTTAAAGCATGGCTGCATGACTAGTCCTTTATTTGAAAGGCAGTATAATACTTCTGCTCATTTTATATTTGAGAGTATTAATACCTTCATCACCTTGAGCAACATTTAGAGCAGCAAAGATCTTTAAGATTTTATGTTGACTAATAAAAATGTCTATAGAATATTGCTCGCATAGTGTCATCACATGACTTTACAATGCTATTCTATAAACTATATCTTCAAATTTCGACTTATTAGATAAAATCATACACCTATAACTGTAGTTATATTAATATACAACATTTTAAACAAAGTGATGATAAAAGTTTTTTAGATCATTTATTATGAAAGTTAATTATAACAATAATTACTGTGAAAGTAGTGATAAAAAGCTTTGGTGATGTTTTAATTTTTTATCACAGATTATAATTATAGCTAGATTAGTATATACATTTTTAAATAAAGTAATTATATACTTTTTCATTATGTGTTGTCAAAGGTGATTACAGTCATGGTTATATGAAAGTAATGCTGTCAAGTTTTATGAATGTTTGAAATTCTTTTATTAAAGATTATAATTATAGTTAGATTAGTAAACAACTTTGTAAATAAAGTAATTATAAACTTTTTTATATTATAAAAGATGATTACATTTCAAAAGTTTCAATGCTATCAAAGATCATTATAATTATAGTTACATGAGAATAATAACAAAAGTTGTGAGGGTTTCTCATTAGTTTTAATGAAAAATAACTATTATTATAGTCATTTGATAGCAATGATAAAATTATTTACATGAGAACAATAACAAAAGTTGTGAGAGTTTTTCATTAGTTTTTATGATAATAATTATTATCACAGTTATATCATAAAGATGATCAAAAGTTTTGAAGTTTTTATAGATTATATTTTTATATAACATCATTTTAATCATATACTGACATCAGGATGAATACCTTTAACAAAGTGAAGATCTAAAGTGTTTCTGTTTTAATTTAATCGTTGTTGAAGATGATTATGATCATAGTCACAAAAAAGCAATAATAAAAAGGTTTAAGAAAAAGAGATGATTAAAAAGCTTGAAATCTTTTTTAATGATGGTTATCAGAGATTATTGTAAATTTCATTACATTTATGGTGATAAAAGTTATAGAGGCTGTTTCAAATAATTTTATCACTGATGCTATCATAGTTACATCAGTGTATAAATTCTTAGACAAAGTGAAGGTGAAAAGATTTTCAAGTTTTGAGATCATGAAAGTTAAAATCAAACATAGATGTGCTGATGTTGAGGCAGATAAAAACATTATGATGAATCTGTCATGACTCTATTAGTAGCTCATATTGCAAATGGACTTGTTACAGCAATCTCACCATTCAGTGCAAGGTAGTGCATCTCTTCATCATTTTCTAAGACCATTGTCAGATTTTCACTGTCTTTATCTACTATCTAATGAAATCACAGTCAAAAAATATCATCATCATTTTCTACAGAGGTGACATTGACAGTGGCTGATTGCAGTCACTTGTTTTTGACTTCTACAATTGCAATGTGGCTTTTGAAACTCTACATTATTTCAGTGCTCTTTCTTTATAATGCTGAACATTGATTGTGAAAGCGTGTCATTGTCAAAATGATGTTCATCAACTTTAAGTGTCAGAATAAAATTTAATAAATGCTTCTGCATGCACAATTTATTATGAAGATTGATGTTGAGGGTGTCATTTATACTCACAAGCATGTCATTTATACAATACAATGGAGCTTTTGAGGAAGCTGTGGTGAGGAAGCTGTGGCAGCATCAGTAAGTATGTAGAGTGAGCATATGCTATTAAAAAGTGAAAATAAAAAGTTTAGAAGTTTGTAATTATTTGTTTTTCAAAATGATATAATTAAAGATGTATATTTACATAAATTTTTATTTGAAGTGATGATAAAGTGATTCAGGCTTTTCTTACAATTGTACTCATAGTTGCATGATTTTATAATTTGTAAACAAAGTGATGATAAAAGATGTTAAAGCTTAAAAAGTTTTTGTTGTCAAATATTATTATAATTATGATTGTATGGGAGTGATGGTAAAACATTTGAAGGGGTTTATATTAGTTTTTGTTAGAATAGTTAGAACAATACTTACATGACAGTAATAATAAAAGTTGTAAGAGTTTTTTAAATTGTATTTTGTCAAAGATACTTATAATCAAAGTTAAATCAGTATACATAGCTGGAGTGATTGACTCATGGTATCAGGAGAGTGATATGAGGTCAAATGGTCATCATAACAAACAATGAAGGTAGACAAATGGAGATTATATTACTACCTAATGAGACCTTAGTAGTAAGCTTCAGATCAGCACAATGATCGGTGCATGATATTTAAACATATTTAAATCACTCACATCATGCAGGTTCCAACCCTGCATTGCATGCCCATAAATATTAATAACAAATCACAGTAACAACAAAATCTTATACAGTAAGAAAAATTTGAAAAAGGTCTCTCTCTTAACTTAGAACAGGGTCACAAAATGAATCACTTTGTATTGGTCCACTGTCTCACATTTTATATAAGTGTCTCACAAAAATGAAGAAATGCTGCATAGATGCTGTAAGTGCTCAGTTACGTACAAATTCTCCTTTGTATCTCAGAAATCATAATTTACACAGCTCAAATATCATATATAGTGATTAACAAAAGTGCATAAATAGCTTCTTGGTTTTCACTGTTGGCCTTTTATCTTCAGATTGGCTGCAGCTATATTTACACATAAATACTATTAGAAAGCCATTCTTCTCAGCTTTCAAATAAGTGTCTATTGGTGAAATATTTATATTGTGTTTTGAAGATATATGCAACTCTATCAAGGAAACTCATTTATACACTTTTGGCATTAACAAATCTTCAAACTCTAGTAGTTGGCTAATCAACCCTTTGCCTTAAACACCACCTTAGCCCATTCATGTATGCTTTTGATCAAATTCTGATGCATACACATGTCAATACATTTTCAGTTCTTTTTCAATCACTTTCACAGTTCTGTAATCTCTTTAAGTGGCCTCTCATGCCTTGCCATTGTTTTTGCAAGATAACTTTAAAGATGATCTATGTAAATAAGCTTCAACAATTGATCATGCCATACAATAGTCTTAATAGTATTCTGTTTAAACCAGCTAAGTTATGCTTGAGATTATTATCTTGCTGAAACACCATCTTCTTCACTTTTGCTGTAATGTTTCAAGCCATTATGAAGCTCATTTCTCAAAATGCTAACATAATGTCAGATTCATCTTACCATCAGTCTTACAGGTATATCTCATTTCTTATCAAACTATACAGCTCCACATTATAAGTGGTCTTTCATCATCTTGATAATATAGTAAATCTGAATATGTTCAGCCAGACAAGTTATCACAAACTGTAATATTCCACATTTTCTAAGTGCTCGCTTCAGGGTCACATGACCATTTACATGCATATCTTAAGTGCTCATATCACGAGCACATGTTACCTGATTACATCATGTGTAGATTCTGTGCACACTATCACATGCACACGTCATATAACAAGTACTAACTATTCTGCCTAATAGATAAGGTGCCATATTCGAAGACTCAAGATCTGGTTGCTTATCCTCCAATAGGATAAAATCCTACGATACTGTAAGAGATGGAGCTCTGCTGCCTGAGAAGGTAGCACTATAGTTAGAGTAGTTATAGTCAGGAGGAATGGCCACCTGACCCTGTAGCTGCATGACAAGATCTCATGATAGCATCGTATGACTTCGTAGATTAATGCTATTGGCTTATCTCAAGATAGCTCACAGATAACACTGAGCTTCACCTATCTTTAGAATGTGTGCTGAGTCACTGTTCACATGGATCCACTGTAGGTGTGTCCATGGTCTCGATAGATAGTGTATCAGAGGTCTGGCCCTGCTTGTATATACTGAACTCGTCTGGATTTATATCTCAGACTTATCTACCTTCGTCAATACTCGATACACTTGACTGCTACTGCGACTTTCCCTATAAGTCCAGCACACCTCTTATAGTCTGCGACTTCTGTCACTTCGCCTTACCCATATAAGCAAGTAAGACTTCAGACTTCACTTCATATTAGGGTCTTCGTGACACAAGTTCTACTCATACTATGTTTGATGTTTTAAAGTATAATTTGTATGATGCATCAGGGTTTGATAAAAAGCATATATATTATACAACACACTCAATGAATATGTTGAGAGTCACTGTAGCTATTTATAGCAGATTTTCAGCTTAAAAGAGTGAATTGTGAGAGCTTCAGGATCTATAAAGATGTTAGCGACTCAAAATTTGCAATGAGGTTACTTCAGCACATGATGAAAATTTTCAAAGATGTTAGAGCCTCAACTTTTATTTTTTGGTCAAAAACATTTAGCATATTTTTTACAATCTTGTAGAGCATGATAATTAAATTTATTGTATATAATTCAGATATATTGCACTTGAGAAGGTCAAGTTCTTGTTAATGCACATAATATTCAATGCACAGAACGAAGTCAGCAACATCTTATACATCAAGTAAAGCAATCAGTAATTTCAGATAAAAGATAATAGAGACCTTAAAAAAAGATTAAATCTTTTTAACATCTTTAGTGTCAATTAATGAAAGTAATTAAAATATTTCATCATCTTTTTTTATAAAGAATGATGAAGAAATTATAAAGACACAAAATATTATCAATTATTTTCTCAATAATTTTATAACCTTTTAGACAAAGTTAGAATAAAAGTTTCTATGTTTATTCTTTCTTGTAAAAGATCATAAACACATTGTAATCATGTAGCCACCTTCTCATTCTATACTTAAACTAGTAGTAAGATGTAGAGATTTAACTCTAATACAAATTGGAGCACAATGCTAATACTAAGCTAGCATGAAAGCTTAAATTTCAAACCTATGCTAGTGTCAGCTAATACTAAGTTTTAAATATCAATATTATGCCACTACTTAGCTAAAAATAACTTTAAAGCTTATTATTGACCTATTACTATTTTACTATCAATCTTCAAATTCAGTGATAGCTTAGTATTTGCATATTGCTGACATTTGCATCTGAGTATAACTTCTATTAGTACAGAATGAGAAAGGTGTGATATAATTATAATTAATTTATCAATTTTAACAAAACAACTAAAACAATGTTTGCATTTTTATGATTTTCTTGTCTAAAAGATTATAAAAAGATTGAAACAAAGATTGATAAAATTCAATTTTATCTCTTTTTAGTCTTTTAACATTTTACTAAGAAGTCAAATTAAAAATATAGAAACATTTGACCTTTATTTTAAATGTCTTTATCATCCTTCACCTGAAGTTATGAATTTCTCCACCAAATGGGAGTATCATGTTGTTAAAAGCAATTGAGACTATGTATACATCTATACCAATCAGCTTGACATTTCTGTGCCTATTCATGGAAATTAGTTGAACTCACCCATATATGTTCACTGACTTTTCATCATATTGATCAAGGTTACATCATCAAGATTCTCTGAAATGAATTCTTGAAAAGGTCTTAGAAGCTGAAGTTTGTCAAGGTTGCAAAGCAACTAAAGTGCATTTGAGACACATTATGATGGCCTATCTTACATCATGCCATTTGTGCAGTTCTAAAAATATATTTATTTTGTCTATGAATAACTTTAACAGTCTATATAAAGCAACTTTGCATGTTCATCAAATTATATCAAGTAATATTTACAATGTGAGCAGAAAATTACATAAAACAAAATAATATGAGTGACAGACTCAATTAAATTCTTTTTTATTTTTATCAAGTACATCACTGTCATTATAACTCACTGACTGGCTTGTTTATTTTTGAGCAAGAGAACCTGTAGATTGTCTTCTGATATAGCATAAACTTTTAGCTGTAGTCAATGGCAACTTTAATCATCTTAGCATATTTTAAAGCCTTTAATATTACTAACACAATTTATGTGAACAAATCTACATAAACATATTAATGTGTAGTCATAAACAGAAAGTGTATACTTATTTATACTAGCAGATTAAAAGTGTTGATGGGAAGGGCAAAATCATGTACACAACTCATAAACATATTGGATTCATATCACACTTTTATCATCATATATCAGCTGTACAGCAGAAAGGCATCATTTGTCAAGAAAAAAGAACATTCAACAGCTATCATAAAATTTGATAATTTTATTAGCATTATGAATGAAACAAAGTCATATAATTTCATCAGCAAGTTACAAGAATCAATTGCGTTCTCAAGTATCAAAATGTTACAGTATTAGATGAAATGAAATCCAAATGATAGTTTTGTATGATAAAGGAGTCTAAAGTAAAGACAGCAGAAAAAAACACAGTAAGCATTCTGATCAGGGTAACCCTCAAGAAAAGAGCAGCCTGCTTTCCTTTTCAATTGACTGAAGCCCTAATCTGACATTTTATGATGAGAAAAGTATTAACTTTACATTTTCTTGCATTTTGATTGCTTCACTTTTCAAATAAAGAGTAAATGACATTGCATTCATATGATGCAACAACAGTGAGAGCCAGTCTTTCTGACACCTATTGCAAGTACTAGCCTTTAAACCTGAGCATCAGCATAGTACTAATCTCTGACTTTTAGCACTAGCTTAGTGCTAGCATAGTGCTATTACTAAGTTATAGAGGTTGGTACCATGCTAGTACTAAGATCTTAAGACCAGTATTAACTGAGTAAAACAATTAATAATTTGAGATGAAAGATGATAAAAAGATTGAAGAAAAGTTTGAATGTTTTTAGCATCTTTACTGTCAATTTGTGATAAAAGGATTCATAACATCATTAACATCTTTTCTTGTTGAAGATGAGAAAAAGATGAGAAAAAGATTGGATGACATATTAGCAATCATTTTTTCAATCATTTTACAATCATTGAGATAAAGTAATAATAAAAAGTTTTAGAATGTTTTTATTCTTTTCTTATCAAAGATAACAAACATGTTGTGACCATGTCACATCATTATCAATCTATACTAAGCCAGTACTAGAATATGAATGTTAATATCCAGGTTCAAATGTTACTACTATGATAGCACAGCACTAATCTCTAAAGCTTACTACTAGGCTTAGAACTAGCATAGCACTAGTGTAGTACTATCTTCTGAGGCCTTAATACTAGCATAGTATCAACATTTGAACCTGAGTACTAACCTTTAGACTCTAATACTATTATAGTACTGATATAGTGCTTACATATAAATCTGAGCATTAACCTCCATACCTTAGTCCTAGCTTAGTATATAATGACAAGGACATGACATTGTTATGATATGTTATCAGTTTGACAAAAAAAGCGAAAAAGCTTTTGAAACTTTTTATTATAGCTTTGTCTGAAAGATTGTAATATAATTAAGAAAATGATTATTAATATTTCATCTAATCTCCCTTCAATGTTTTCATCGTCCTTCACATGAAAATATGTTGAGAATATCTTGAATTCTTCTATCATAAATTGATAGTACAGATTCTAAACAGATTTGAACTTTTCTTCAATATCTCTATCATCTTTAATTTTAAATTATTGATTGCTTCACCCATGCAAGAAAGATAAGCAGCTGATAAAAGCTATGGTGATTGTCATACTGCATGATCAACATTATCACGACATTTGCAGTGGCCACCTGCATCTCAATGTCAAGATAACAGCTACTGTGCAATGACATAATTTATAGGATTCCTATGATAAAATGATATCAGCAAGATGAAAGAATAATTGATGAATGAAAATGTATCTCAGAAAAATGATATGAGGTTGCAAATGAATGGTATGAGGTTACAAACAAACTTGAATAAGAGAGTCATTTCTGGCAGGAACAATTTTTGAGTCCTGAGATTAATGGTGGTTTTATAAGTTGCTTATGATATTTAAACTGTTGCAAGATATGAATTAAGTAATTGAAGTTTAGTTTGTGTAATATCATATGAGAAAGATCAGTATCACAGCTTTTCAGGAATTCTGATCAGACTGCAGAATTTGAAGCTGTGTCAGAATGCTCAGGATGTTTTTACAAGGCCTGAAAATTAACTTGGCATACCCTTCTGAGATTGAAAAGCCTCACATGGCCATTTCAGCCATTTAATCCACTGTACTCAAATTTCAAAAACTTTGACCAGACTTGTAATCAATTGTGAATCATTGCTCTTTTACATGAAAATAGAACACAATTTGCTACATGAAATGCTTACTTTACACATTCATAATACATCTGCAGAGTGCCATTATTGACACTTCACTCTTTTGCCAAATGATATAATGTTTAATATTTCAGAATGTTGTTACATTGTTAGCCATATCTGCCTCAAAATTCACATTCACTGTGATTTTTGAAGTGTTGCTTGAATTTATATGAGAATTACTTGAAAATCTCATTCTACAATACATTGTCATTCTGCAAAAACACTTTCTGTCATTCAAGAGCAAACATTCAATTTTAAAAACATGTTTAATATTATCAACATATTACTTAAAACACTGATCTATATTTACATGTTCTCAGATTAGCTAAAATGAGAGAAAATAAAGAAAAGAGAAAAAATATACGTTAAAGGTCAGCATACATCAAGATTAACTGTTCATATAGTTTCATCACTTCTTAACATGTCATAATGATTATCAATGATAAGTTCAAGAATTTCAATGGGTTAGCATTTAAAAATGAAGGTGTATAAAACATGCAGGTTCAAGAGGTAAAGGTGTCATCAATGTTCATGTTAACTATATAGCTTCATCATGAGAAGGTCATTTTCTCACATGTGACATTATTTATGCAAAAGCATCAGTTGCTTCTGTTAAAATAAAAGCATAGGCTGATATAAGGTGAGAAATGCTGACATAACTCAAAAACATGCACTTTAGGCTGCTCAAACTTTATGTATATGCACATTGTTTTTAAGGTTTCACTGGAGGTAAGCAACAAAATATATAGATTTTACTATGCAATTACTAGATAATGTTTCTGACCTGTATCGTACTGTTAGTGCATTTTATCATATTTGCCGTTCTTGAACAGTCATAACTACACTGACATTTTTATAGAAGCTGCAGATGCATTCTAAATATATAACACTTCTAAATTTTTTCTTTTAATTGACCTTGGTTCTGATGATATCTCTTAAATTACTATTGATCACAATATATCTGTAATAATATTCATTGAACTAATACTTAGCAAAGCTACAATGCTCACTGAATTAAACAATCAGTAACTTGAGGTGAATAAAATGCTGAAGATATTGAAGAAAATGTTTTTAGCATATTTGCTATTAATTTGTGATAAAGTACCTGAGAGTTTTAAGATTTTTATATTATAAATTGAAAATCATTAGATATTATAAATAATTTCAATAATTATTTTAATCTCTTTCACACAAATACTAAGTTAAATAATTAATAATTGGAAGTGTAAATAATAAAATATTAAAAGTAAAGTTCTAATCTTTTAAGCATCTTTACTATCAACTTGTGATAAAAGCATTCAAGATATCATTGAAATATCTATCTGTTAAAGGAAATGAAAAGTTTAAAAGAGATTAAATGAACATCAATACTTATTGTTTAGTCATTTAACAATGATATAAACAAAGTTATAATTAGATATTTCTTATTATAATTTTTAGTTAAGCAGAACAAATATAGTGATAATATTACATCATTATCACAAGATCATCGCATAAGCAGTGTTATTATTTTTTATAAAAATTAAAAATAATTCTTAAAGCTTTAATTATAACTTTGTTTAAAGCATTATGCAATGAGTTAAAAAATGATCAATATTTCATGTAACAACCTTTTCACATTTGTGAAAAATAAAAGCCTCTTGAAGATGTTATCATAAATTATCAAATAAAATATCTTTATTATCTTGCATTTCAAGCTAATAATTGCTTCATCAGCAAATTTAACAAGAATGATAAACATATTATAATTATATGACAACCTTATTATACTATGCCAACATAGTAAGAAAGCTATAAAGTTTGATACTTCAGTTTAATTGTTAGCGTAGTACTACTAAGCTAGTAATGGTGTCTTGACATAAGTGTCAAGGTACTAATAGGTTAATACAGAGATTTGACAACTAAAGCAGCTAAGTACTAGTGTTATTCTATGATGATATCAAGCTCTAATCTTAGCACTAGATTAGTATCAACTGACCTTTAGAAATGTGCACTAGCTTAGTACTAAAGATTGAACCTTAGTATCAGCTTATTACTAGTATAGTGCTAATATATCAACCTGAGTACTGAATTTTCTAGTAACCTCACCAGCATCAACACATTGAAAAGAATGTTCATTTTATGAAAAAGCAAGCTCTCAGACAGCAGATTTCATGCTTGTTGCAGTGTGGCTGAAAGGGAGCCCTCAGCAAGGAGCTGCATCTGTATGAAGACTTTGGAAGCTTGACAATCAAAGTATGTGATTCATTACCCTGCACCCACTTTTATTCACATACATCTGTCCAGAGATCTGATGGTTGTACAGCCACCTAATCATTGCCTCCTAATTTGCTGAATAAGCAATATGGAGCATTTCTGAAAGGTTTACATTGATGCCACATATTGTCAGGTGCACCTTCACAGGGCCTATGCCATTCACTGGGTGAAGCAATCAATAATTTAAGGTGAAAAATGGTAAAATTATTGAAGAAAAAGTTCAAATCTTTTAAGCATCTCTACTGTCAAGTAATAGAAGTATTTAAAATATTTTTAACAATCTTTTATTGTCAAAAATGATAAAAAATTGTAAGGAGATTGGATGAAATATTACTAATTATTTCTTCAATCATTTTGTAATTTCTCATATAAAATTATGATGAAAAGTTTCAAAATCATTTTTTACTCCTTTTTGATCAAAGATGATGAAGATATTGTGACTATGTCACATCATACCAAGCTAGTACAAAGGTATGGAGGTCAATGCTCAGGTTTATATATTAGCACTATACTAGTACTATGGTTAGAAGAGTAATACTAAGATTCTAATATGAGCAGTATGCTAATTCTAAGCTAGTACTATGCTAGTACTAAGGTACTAAGGTCTGAAGGTTAGTACTATGCTAGTACTATGCTAGTACTAAGCTAGTATTATGATCTAAATGCTAAGCTAGTACCAAGGGCTGCAGATTAGTACTAAGGTTTGAAGGTTAGTACTAGCATAGTACTAGCATTTAAATCTTAGGGTTGCCATACTGCTAATATTAGAATCTTAGTATTACTCTTCTGACTATAGTACTGATATAGTGCTAACATATAAACCTGTTTATTAACCTTCATATCTTAGTACTAGCTTAGTATATGAAAACAAGGGTGTGACATGGTCACAAAATTTTCATTATCTTTGCTCAAAAAAGAGTGAAATTTGTTTTTGATACTTTTTATCATGATTTTGTATGCAAGATTATAAAATGATTGAAGAAATAATTATTAATATTTCATCCAATCTGCTTTCAATCTTTTTATCATCTTAAACAATAAAAGATGTTAAAATATTTTAAATTTCTTTATCATAAATTGACAGTGAAGATGCTTAAAAGGTTTGAACTTTTTTTTCAATATTTTTACCATCTTTTTCCTCAAATTATTGATTGTTTCAGCTGGTGATTTATCAAATACACTTGCTGCACAGTGCTGATCACATGTAGCATGACATTCTTGGACAGTTTATGAGATATTATAACATTCACATCAATTAGCTACTATATCTATAATGTGCAGATGAACACACCTTCTGTGATAGTTACACACAAAATGCACCATGTGTCACCTTGCACATTCGTAGTCAAGGACACAGTTCTTGTAGGAATAACAATGCAGGTACAGTCTGTCTATGATGCATGGATGAGTTTATGTGGCTACAAGAGATTAGACACATCAGTGCATTCAAATATGCTTGATCACTTCAAATAAGACTGACTGCTTTGTCTCAGAGACTGATCCTGTGTCTGCAATCACAATATATATATGCTTACATTATGTTACAAACTTGATAAGTTTTAATTCAGGCTTGACAGAAAATGTTAGGTCAGGCATTCTATCTTGCCACTTCTGCTCATCATAAAGCAATCATATAGCAAGCTAGTGAAATTTCTATAACACAATGGATTAAAGGCACTCTGACCTTGCTGAAAAGTGAGTAGGATAACCTGGCCAACCCTCATCTGGCATGTTGTAAGAGCAGGGCTCAAGTCACACATTAGATGATGCTGACTAGGCAGGGTGTACACTCATTGAATGTTATCATGGGTGAGATTTCATGCACATTTCAATTGACTTCACAAACTTTAGAATGTTAGAATATATTAAGCCATGCTCTGATAGCAGCAATATTATGATTCCATTTATATAAATGAGTGATATATTTTCAGAAGTTTCTTCACAAAGTAATCAGGTCTAAAGTGTTCAGAAGAATGTGTCAGATCATGTTTGTCAAGGTCTACATATTCTACTTCACATAAGCAATACCATATTCACCTGTTAGCATGTCAAACCTTATGTTATGTCACACCCTGCCAATTTCAGCAACTAGCTGTATCTATGGAGTAAAACAATCAATAATTCAAAATGAAAGATGATAAAGATATTTAAGAAAAGTTCAAATCTTTTTAGCATCTTTACTATCAATTTGTGATAAAGAATCAAAACATTCTTGACATCTTTTCTTATCAAAAGTAATAAAGGATTAAAAAGAAACTGTACAAAATATAAGTAATTATTTTTCAATCTTTTTACAATCTTTTAAAATCTTTCTTATTTTTCATTGTCAAAGATATTGTTATCCTATTCTAAGCAAGCACTAAAATTTGAAGGTTCACATTCAGATTTATGTATATGTTAGCACTATAATAGTATTATGAATGAAAGGATAATATCAAGCTCCTAATGTTAGCATTACTGAGCTAGTGATAAGATTTAAATGTGAGTAACTATGCTCACGCTACTATTCTGGTGCTAAAATGTTCAAATGATAGTATTTTGCCCGCACTAAGAGCTTAGAAGGCAGTGCTATGGTAGTAGTAAACTAGCACTAAGGTCTGAAGGTTAGTATTAATGTTCATATGTTAGTACTATACTAGCACTATGCTAGTACTAAGCTTGTACTAAGGTCTAAATGTTAGTACTATTATAGTACTATGCTACTAATAAGCTAGTAGTAAGGTCTGAAGGTCAGTACTAAGATTTCAATGTTAGGACCATACTAGTACTGAGCTAGTACTACAGTAGCATGGTACTAAGCCAATGTTTAAATTCAAATGATAGTGCTAGCATGGTACTAAGGTCTGAAGGTTAGCACTCAGACTCAAATGTTAGTACTTGGCTTTCAGATGTGTGTCCTAATGTATGCATATTTGCAAAGAGGTCATATTAAATATATAAAGAGGCTACTTCTTGACATATGTCTCAAATTTATATGATATCTTAATACTGCACATACATTTAAGATGCACAAATCATGTGCTAACTGATTGAGAATGAGGGCTCATGTTTAAGTGTAAGGTGTTTATTTATTTTAAAATGTCTCACCACAATGCAGCAATGATGTCAGTCATTTGCATGCTTTTACAATTGCTAGCTTGCTCTCATATGTGTAAAATGTATGCATGGAATGCTGGTTGTTCATTGATGAAGAGTGAGGCTTTACATGCCTGTAAAGCATTTGTCTGGTTAAGGTGAAAAATGATCAAGACAGTGAAAAACAACTTCATTTTTTTCAGCATCATCATTCTTTCAATCATTTTATAGTCTCTCAGGTAAAGTTATGATATGTTAAAATTCACAATCTGTTTCCATTCTTTTCTTATTAAAAATGATGAACATATTGTGAGCATGTCATATCGTTATCATTCTACACTAAGCCAATATCAGGATATAAAGGTTAATGCTTAAGTTCAAATGTTAGCACTATGCTAGCGCTAACCTTTAGACTTGAGTACAAACTTACAGACCTTAATACTAGCTTAGTACTAGTTTAGTGCTAGTGTAGTACTAGCATTTGAATCTTAATATTACTGTTTTGATCATAGTACTGATATAGTGCTAATATATAAACCTGAGCATTAACCTGCAAACCTTAGCACTAACTTAGTATATGATGACGTGGGTGTGACATAATCACAATATCTTCATTGTCTTTGATCAAAAAAGGAGTGAAAAAGTTTTTGAAATTTTTCATCATAATTTTATATGAAAGATTGTAAAATGATTGAAAAAATCATTATTAAAATTTCATCCAATCTTCTTTCAATCTTTTCATCATGTTTCACAATAAAAGTCAATATTTTTATCATCTTTCACCCCAATTTATTGATTGCTTTATCTAATGCGATGCCAATGACATGTGTGAAGTGCTTGCAACCTTTTGCTTCTGCTCAATCACCTCACCTGATTAGCACTCCTTTAAGAACAGTGATGATAATGATTGAGTGAGAAGCATGATGAATGGGTGAGTACATGGATTGATAGCAGATGCATATACTCAATGTGTCACTGATCTGCATTAAACCTTATATAGTGTTCCTTGTTGATGATCCTGCCAGTTCTCTCATTGTTGTCAAGTTGAGACTCACATTATCACATGTCACCATGAATATCTGCAACAGAGGCTTGTCATTGAGGAACAAGTAATTTCACATGATATTAGATTGACCCTTTCTCTATCTGCTATTCCAATGCATTTGGTGACCTTGTATAGTGCTTGACTGAATGTTTACCATGATGTGACTGGTTCATGTGCACAAAACTGATGAGTGCACTCTCTATACCCACTTACTTGACATTTTCTCCTCAATTCAGTGTGCAGTAATGGTGAAATAGCTGTTGATATTACTTGCCTGCTAAGTGTTGCAGGTTCGTGATATCTTGCCATGCACAGTTGGTCCCTGAGGCATCAATGTATATCAAAAACAGGCATGCATTCAGTTAGATATATGCACCATCAGATGCCACTTCAAGTTTTGTAAGTACTGATGAAACAGTTTTATGATCTCATGTCATGTGGCTAATCATTTAGGGACCTTGATAACATTTTTGACACATGAGGTAATTTGAATCATCTTTTCAAATGCTAGATGTTCGAGAGCACTAATTGACTAGCACATTTTATCAGTATGTTGAAGTAACACTGATTTCTCGAATAGCTAACCTGATCTGTCTGTATAAGCTACTGTATTATGATCATCTGGAATGCATCATCAGAATAAAGAATGACACATTTCACTTGATCTCTAGTCTGAATGTTGATATGCTCAATCATGGTCTGGCTGTCAGCTACCTCCTATCCTCTTGAGGAAGACAGATCAGAGCTGTCTATCTCCATTTACCTTGGGCTACAGTCACAGGGACTTTGGCTGATAACACTTTGAGGGGTGGCTGCAAGTCATTTGGTGTGGTGCTTGAAATAGAGCGGTGAGTGGTGACTAAGACTAGGGTAGTATCCCTGACTCTGAACAAGTCAAGAGATGGGTGGATCATGTGGACAGATTGTGTAGGTGAAGCGAGACTCAGACGAGTGGGGTTAGAGGTGCGAGAATCAAGCAGTGACATGAATCTTTGTCTGACTAAGCTGGTGACTTTGGGTGCTATAGGCAGCTCTCCCCGGTGCTATAGATGAGGTTTGGGCACTTTTTAGGTCTCTGAGGCATCTATACTATGCTCTCTAGCACTACAGATGAGGTCTGGGCACTCTCTGAAGCTATGAAGTCTGATGAAAATGGAAATTTGAGTTGCTAGAGCTTGAGACTAGTGGCATGAGAGAGAAAATGAAATGTGATAATGTAGCTTATCTAGGTACTTCCCAAGTTGTGCTGTGGGCCACTAGAGAGAGTGCTGCCCTAGCCAATGTTGAGAGCTAATGAGGTGTGGGTATCGAGCATAGACTAGTGAAACTGAATAGGGCACTCTGCCCTATTGTGAGGGTAATGTAGAATTTTAGAACTGAGAGGTGAACTCTTCATTGTTTTCTTTTTGATGCTATGTACACAAGCCATTATATAGGTGTAGAATAATGTCTTCTAGCATAGCAGAAGACATTTTCGATCCTCATCAACAGTTCCAAAATGTTTCCCACCTCTTCCTCATTATTGCTTGCAGTCAGAAACTGGAAGGTATGGGCCCTCAAGGGTCCAGTGGTCTGCTGCCCTGTGCTTCTCTCTCCTTTGAGCACACTTTCATTCCCTCTTTATCAAACTCATTCTACTTCACCTCTTCTCCTTTGTTCTCATAATTGGCTGTGCTAGCATGTGGGTCCTGGCTCATCTTTGAGCCTCATGTGTGATCATTCTTGATATTTTACTGCTTCCTCAGATTCTTCAGAGTCAGAGGTCCTCGTGCTGTTGATCTGAAGTATTTCACTTGACAGATATGCATTATTGAGTTGTGCAGTCCTCAGCTTCTCTTTCAGTTGAACTTTCAAGCACAGAGCTTTTCGGTGCATATCAACATGTCTGTCTAACATGCCGCATATCTTGTACACTGTCATGTAGAAGGATTAAATGTGAAGAAGAAAGAGCATATAATATGTGACATTACTTTGTCACCATTGCAATTTGAATGCTAAATTTGCAATATACAATACTGCATGCAACAGAAACAAATCTGTTCTCTGAAGTCAAGATACCAAACCAGATTAAGCATGCATACTTAGCTGTAAAAAAAAGGGCTCCATGTCTGAGGTGCATGCCTTTTGCTTTTTAAGTTTCAATTACCTTGCACTACCATGTTCACTCAAAAAAGGCAGACCTTCCAGCTATTCACCCTCACTTTTCTGGTAATGAATACTTGTGATGATGTTCTTCAGCAAGTTTAAAGTATCAAGCATCTGAATCTGCATCATTTAACCTCCAGTCATGTAAGTTTCTCAGTTCAGAAAAGCCTGAATCTTTCACACTGGGTGAAACAATCAATCATTTGAGGTGAAAGACAGTAAAGATATTGAAGAAGAAGTTCAAATCTTTTCAGCATCTTTACTGTCAATTTGTGATAAAAGGGTTCAAAATATTGTTAACATCTTTTCTTGTTAAAGATGATGAAAAGATTGGAAAAAGATTGGATGACATATTAGCAATCATTTTTCAATTATTTACAATCATTTAGAGAAAGTTATGATAAAAAGTTTCAATTTTTTTTCATTCTTTTCTTATCAAAGATAATGTGACCATGTCACATCATTATCATTCTACGCTAAGCCAAACAATAGAATATAAAGGTTAAGACTTAGGTTCAAGTGTCAGCATTATCTCTTGAAGCCTTAGTACTGGCATAGTACTAACCTTCAGACTATAGTACTAGCATAGTGCTAGCATCCAGATCTTACTACTAATTTGCAGACCTCAGTACTAGCTTAGGGCTAGCATAATATTAACCTTCAGACCTTAATACCATCATAGTACTAGCATTTGAATCTTAGTATTACTCTTCTCACCATAACATTTAGTACAGTGCTAGCATACAAACCTGAGTATTAACCTCCATACCTTAGCACTAGCTTAGTATGTGATGACAAAAATGTGATACAGTTACAATATGTGCATTGTCTTTAATGAAAAAGATTTTCAAAAAGATTTTCACACTTTTCATCATAAGTTTGTTCGAAAGACTATAAAATATAGTATCAATATTTTATTCAATTATTTTTGATCTTTTCATCATTCTTTATAATAAAAATAAGAAAATAATTCAGACTCTTTTATCATAAATTGACAGTAAAAATGCTTAAAAGATTTTAACCTTTTGTTTAATATCTTTATTATCTTTTACCTTAATTATTGATTGATTCACTCAGTGATATATAATTTCAAAGATTTTATCAGAGAAAAATCTCCTTTCAGTTCATTTTGATCTTTGAAAATAGCAAATGAGTCATTATAAAGAAGTAACATCATTTATCACTCATTGAAGGACTTTGTAAAATATATATTCTATTACTGAAATGATTATTCATGAAAAACTATGCAGAGTGAAGCTTTGGCTTTGCTGAAGAAAGTGCACATGCACTTTACTTTCAAGATGAAGAAGCACCTTTGAGGTGATTCTTCAGCTTTGCATATCATTTGACAAAGGGCGAAAGCCTTCATATGTTGTATGATCTGTTCAATCTTTCAAAGCTCAATCTGATGAGAAGAAATGTGCTGAAATGTACTGAAAACTCAAAAAGAAGTGCAATAGGTTCTTGTTATCCTTCTCTTAAACTTTTATTAGAGTTGTGAGCTTTACATCAGGTAAATTATTATACTTTAAGTATCAGCATAATACTACTGACATTTGAATGTTAATACCAGCATGCTGCTCACATTAGAAGCTTAACATTACTCTCTTAGCCATGGTACTAGTATAGTGCTAAGATATATGCCTTAGTACTAGTTTAGTATACAATAACAAGAATGTGACATAGTCACAATATTTTGATTATCTTAGAGAATAAAATTAAAAAGGTTTATAACTTTAAATTGATCAGTGTGTCTGAAACTTCATAAAATGGCTACAAATAGTGAGCAATATTTCATCCAATCTTTTTTAATCTTTTTATCATCTTTAACAAAACAATATCTTAAAAGTATTTTAAATTGGTTTTATCACAAATTTAACAGTAAAAATAATTTGAACTTTTCTTCAACATCTTTGTCACCATTGATCTGGAATTATTGATTGCTTCACTCAAAGACTGTGTGATGGTCTCAGTTTCAATGCTAGTAAAAAAAAAACTAGTATCGAGATTTGAAAATTAGTACTAAGGTTTAAATAACATTAAGGTTCAGATATTAGTACTATGCTGGCACTATGCTTACAACTAGCACTAAGGTTTAGAGGATAGCACTAACATTTGAGAGCCAGTACTATATTAGTATTAATATTTGAGAGTTAGCATCAAGGTTGCAAGATAAGTGCTAAGATTTCAATATTGATACTTACTAAGCCAGTGCTAAGGTGTGAAAATTGGTAGTGTTTTAGCAGTATGCAGACAATTTTAGTTTAAAAATAGTTGAACAAATTTGTTCAATGTTTGAGAGCAGAGACAAGCTAAAAGTAGCACCTTAGTCATTGTTCAAATAAGCTTAACACTTAATACATTTGCAATCATTTTGTGCAAGGCCTCTTTATATATCACTCTAATACTTATGCTTTAAATCAGTCAATGTCTTATATTGATCACTAACACATAATAGATAATGCTGATGCAAACTGTCAATGAATGGTTAGTAGACCTAAAAGAAAATACCTTTATTGTTTGGTATCCATCATTGCTGTCAGCCTTTTCAAACATGGCATGATTTCATAGACACTGACATAATGTGGACATTGAAACTTCATGCTTTATTTCATTATCAATTATGGCACCACATTTTGTGCATTTAAAGCATCTCATAAAGATGCATAGATACTAACATTAGCATACAAGAATTACGCTATGATTGAGAAAGATAACACTAAGATCATTGAGTAAAGCACTCAATAATTTGAGATAAAAGTAGAAAAACATTAAACAAGATTCATGATCAATCTATAATGTAAGTACTCAGAATATCTGTAACATATTTTTCCATAAAATGTAGTAAAACAATTAAAAAGAGATTGAATGAAATATTAATAATTATATTTGAAACAATTTATAATTAAAAAGAAAAGGCAAAAAAAATAGAAAAAAAGTTTTAAATTACTGTTATTCTTTTCTATTAAAATAATCAATCTATTTAGAACACACAACATCTTGATCATTTTAAATGAAGCTGGTTTAATTTTAATAGTCAGCTAAATTGATTGTTGCTATAGTCTGAAAGTATGCTTTACTTCATATTATAGCACTATCACAGTGCTAATATCAAAATTGAGTATTAGGCTCTATTTATCATATCAGCTTAGTATAAGATAATAAGAGTGTGATATGCTCACAATATATTTATCATCTCTCATAAAAACAAAATAAAAGCAAGTAAACTTTATAATAAATTTCTATATAAATCATAAACTATTTCTAAAACTAATTGTTACTACTTCATTCAATCTTTTTCACTTCTAATCATCTTTGAAAGAGAAATGTTCCAAATATCCAAATGCATCTGTCATGATTTAACTGTAAAGATGCTGCAAGAATGTGAATTTTTCATTAACATTTTTGTGCTCAAATTAATAATTGCTTTATTTAGTAAACCCTTTATAAGAGCAATAGCAGAATACTTCATTATTATCAGTCAAATTTCAGATAAGATTACAAAAATCATTTATAATCATCAGAACTTGAGCATTTATATCAAATGCTTCTTTATAACATAGATATCCTTGAATGCACTTCATTAAGATTATCTTCACATTTTGTAGAAATCAAGTTCAATAGTGCCATAAAGTGGCTTATATGAAGAGTATAGTTGCATATCAACTAGAGTCACAGAAGTAACTAATAAAGGATTTTAAATGTTTTCATTTCTTTATAAAAATGATGAAGACATTATAACTATGTTAGACTTTATCATCCTATGCTAGTTAATAGCAAGGTATAATAATTAATGCTCAGATTTATATATCAACACTTTATTAGTTCTATAACTAGAAGTGCTGAGTGAACTAAATAATAATTTAACATAAAAGATAATAAAGATATTAAAAATAAGTTCAAGTTTTTAAGCATCTTTACTGTCAATTTGCAATAAAAGGGTTTAGAATTTGCAGCAGTTTTTCTCCTGAAGAATGATAAAAGATTGAAAAAGGGTTGAACAAATATTAATAGTTATTTCTTCGATCATTTATAATTTGTCAGATAAAGTTATGATAGAAATGTCTAAAATCTTTTTTTCACTCTTTTTTGTCAAAGATGATGAACATATTATGACTATGTCACACCATTATCATCATATACTAAGCTTGCACTAAGGTACATAGGTTAATACTCAGATTTATATGCTGACACTATGCTAGCACTATGATCAGAAGGGTAATACTCTTTAGACTTGATGACTAGTGCTCAAAGTGGTCAATATAACTATAAGAAGGTGAACTTGGTCAACAATAAAGTGCATCTTATTTGAGGGATATTATTGTTGGTGACCTTCACAGTGATTCTTTTTCATCATGTTGCATGTCAGCAATACCTGCACAACACAAGAGGTCTATCACAATGTCTTGTGATCAATTATCACCAGCACAACTTAAAGGATGATGAAGATCATTTATCTGTTCAGTCATATTGAGAAAGTCATTTTTAAGAATCTAAAAAATGCTGAGCTTTTGTGCAAGTGCAGCATTAATCTCAAAGATCATTCAAAGAAAAACCATTAGAAGTTTTACAAAGAGATATCCAGGATAATGGTCCTCACTGATATCATGGTAATTTGATCTGCTCGACACTTGATTGAAGGTAAGTTTTCAGTTGCTTATATTGACTGTATGCTAATCTGTGCAACTGGCAGATAGTTTTATCTGATCTTCAAAGCAGACATTCTTATCAATGATCATGCCTTCTTATGTGATAGTGTTACATCAGCTTCAGTCTTGACTGTGCTTCATTGGCTGTGATTGAGTTTCTGAACTTCAGTTATGTCACTCTCATCATACATCTCCATTCTGAGCTGTACTATGCAAATAGTAGATTCATTATATATGTTAATTTTCTTCTTTTGCTCACTCAATCAGATGCCTTTTATGCTTGTGAGCTCTATATACACATATACATGACTCTGTGCTTCTCTTATTTAATATGCTAATAAGGCAGCAAAAATTTATGGTGACAGAAAATATACAATGCAGAGTATTAAAAAAGATAAATCAAGAAACATTGTGCTGTTATATGAGATTAAGTGATATATGGCAACTTGTATATAAACATCAAAGGTCATGCATCCAGTGATAAAAGTCATCAATTCTATCATACATTAACTGACAGCATGTAAAAGTAAAACTTTCAACAGGAACATTTTCAAATAAACTGTTCACATAATAATTACTAATAGTATGCACTTTTAAAATAACTTATTTGACAAGAATCATGTGTTATACATATATGTTGCTGAGTGTGTCTTAATTGCCTAGTTGAACAGATACAAATAGAGCAGTAATAACAATTTTAGTTCAATCATATGAGCACTCAATGTGACCTAAAGAGACAATTATTGCAGCAAAACAGCTTATGCAAATTGCATAGCCATTATATAGCTTATGATACACATCTGCGAAGCAAACCATAACACATATACTGAGCCAATAACTTGCGATGAAGTTTTTTTAGATGTTAGCAACATGCTAGTGCTAATGCCCTAGAAGGCAGTACTGTAATAGTACTGTGTTAGTATTAAGCTAGTACTAAGGTTTGGAGATTAGTACCATGCTAGTACTAAGTTCTAAAGATCAGTACTAAATACTAAATGTTCATATTATACCAATACTATGCTAGTACTGAAGTTTAAATGTTAATATTACACTAACACTATGCTAGTACTAAGGTCTGGAGGTTACTAGTATGTTAGTGCTAAGAACATTTAATTACATTATTAACCTTCATATTTTAGTACTGGTTTAGCATAGAATGATAATGATATGACATGGTCACAATATGTTCATTATCTTTAACCAAAAGAAAATGAAAGCTTTATTTAAAAGATTGCAAAATGATAAAAATAATCACTTTTATTTTATTTTATCTTTCAATCTTTTTATCATCTCTGATAAGAAAAGACATCAAAAATATCTTAAATCCTTCTATCACAAATTGACAGTAAAGATGATGAAAAATTTTGTTCTTCAATATCTTTATCATTTTATATCTCAAATTATTGAGTGTTTCACTCATTAAAGGAATGACTAAGCTGCTGATATCAGCAGTATGCTAGCACTATCCCAGTATTAAGCTAGTAGTAAGATCTGAAATGTTAATACTATGTCAGTACTATATAGGCTAATACTATAACAGTGTTACAGCCTGAGGAGATAGTACTACAGTGACCCACAAAACTGTTGATAAGATTGCTTGCTTCGACTTGTATAGTAAATATCTCCTCAACCACTGGGTCAACTACATTATATAAGGACTTATTGAAAAGCGTATCATCATGGCTTTCTAATGCAGTCTTAATCATATTTTTACCATATTTTGATCCCAAGATATTTACTAATCTTTGAAGGTCACTCTTATCAACAGTTTTGTGGCACATATCCAGGTTCTATAAAACTTGTACTTTCAGTACTTGGTATAGCCTCCCTTTGCCTTCACCATTGCATGCACCCTCCTTGGCATACTTTCAATCAGATTCTGACACACTTCCTTCTCAATAGCCTCCCATTCCTTCTCCACCCTTTCCCACAACTCAGTAATTCCCTTTAGTGGCTCCTGATACTCTGCAAGCTTCCTTTTGAGATGACCCCACAAATGCTCTATGGGATTGAGATCTGGGGATTGAGAGGGCCATATCATAGTGTTGAAATCATGGTCTTTGAACCAATCCTTGGCCTTCTTGCTGGTGTGCTTGAGGTCATTGTCTTGCTGAAACACCACATCCTCCACAATTTTGCCCCAATCCTCCAGGCTATTCTGCAGCTCATCCTCCAGAATGCTAACATAAAGGTCTGCATCCATCCTGCCATCAATCTTGCAGGCATACCCCACACCATCCCAGCCCATACAGCCCCACATCATCAAGGATCCACCTCCAAACTTCTGGGTCCCTTTCACCAACCTATCACTGAGGCTCTCCCCTGGCTTCTTCCACACCCATTTCCTTCCATCTGACCCCATCCTGTTAATCTTTGTCTCATCTGACCATACCACCCTTCTCCAGTCCTCCACAGTCCAATATTGGTGAGCCAAAGCAAAGTCCATCCTCTCCTTTCGATGCCTTGCAGCAAGTAAAGGCCTTCTGCGCTTTACTACAGCCTTCATTCCTGCCTTCTTCAACCCTCTTTGCACTGTTTCTGCATTGACAACCCTCCCAGTAACATCTCCAAGAGCTCTGGCCACAGCAGGAGATGTGGTAGCCTTGCCAGTCCCAATGAGTCGAGTAGTATAGCGAAGATTGGCAGTAGAAAGAAGGGAAGGTCATCCTCCTTTGGCCTTAGAAATGGTGGGACAGTGTGTGAAGCGTAGTTTACTGATGGTCAAGTAGTGTAGACCAGTCAAAGCTTCAATTTCTCGAAGAGATTTGCCATTCTGAAGCAAAGCGATGACATGGTTGACAGTTTCAGTAGCAACAGCTTTTGGCATGATGTTGGTTGAGTGTGAAGAGTTGTGTATGGCTGTTTGTACATTGTTCATATTGAAACATGAACATCAATTAATATTCCCACAAAGAACCTGTGAACACATCAAGAATCACAATTTTCTGAGAACTTGTGTGTGTGCCACAAAACTGTTGATAAGAGTGACCCTCAAAGATTAGTAAATATCTTGGGATGAAAATGTGATAAAAATATGACTAAAACTGTGTTAGAAAGCCATGATGATATGCTTTCCAATGAGTCCTTATACAATGTAGTTGACCCATTGGTTGGGGAGATATTCACTATACAAGTCGAAGTGAGCAATCTTATCAACAATTTTGTGGGTCACTGTATATAATAGTATCATGACATGAAGATATAGTACTATGGTAATATTATGCTCATTTTAAGCCAATAAACATTTTAAATTCTTTTTCACTCTTTTTCAATCAAAGATGATAAACATATTATGACTATGTCACACCCTTTTTTTTGAACATTTATTTATACCCTGCGCTATGTGCGGCATGGTGACCTGAAGATACACGTAACATTGTAACTATGAGTAAGTCACCATCAAGTGTGAAGGCAACATAGGGGAGGCAGTAAATGCGAAAGCAAATCAGTCATTCGGATAGACAACTACATGACAATGTCCACATCACCATCATGCGCCTTCGAAGATGGGCCAGCGATGGGAGAGCTGATCGTGCCTGCACCAAGTAGGTCAGTGTTGAGGGCAGCAGGGGGTCAGTACTCAGCCCGCTTTAGGCACTGAATCGAGTCCGCATGGTGGAGGCCACGACAGTTCATGCACCGTGAGTGCAGGCAAAGATCAGAGGCAGCGCGATTCTCCTTCACACATGAGGTGCATTGAGAATGATGCAAATCTTCATGATGACAGCCAGCACACACACGGCAGCGGAGCGGTCTGACGCACTCTTGGGAGAGGTGGCCATATGCCCAATACCTTGTGCACTGTCAGAGATGCGCTTCTCGCACCATCGTGACGTAGTGACGTGTGCACTGAAGGTGAAGAGGAGGGTGCAGAGGATGGTGGCCAGAGCAGTGCCATCTGAGTCCTCAAAGCCGAGGACGACAGACAAGCAGGCACTGTCGATGAGCTCAGGTCAACGTGCCCAGCACAGAGGTTGGGTGATGGAGAGGCACTTGATGGCTGGGTTCTTGAGGAGTTCCTCTGACAAGGCAGAGGGAGAGTGGACCTCAGCACTGGGGAAGGTCCTGGTGTACACGTTGCCGAGAAGAACACGAGACCATTTACTATCCCTGGAGATAGTTTGATCAGCTCCGATCCCCAAGGCTAGGTGAATGGTTGGGAGGTGGGCGTCGATGCGGGTGTGCGAGGTGGCAGGCAAGAAGACGAGGACGAGGTTGCCGGTGGTGCTGGGGTAGGCAGCTAGGGTGGTGAGGCCCTCCGTGGTCGAGATCAGTGCCAGGGCCCAGTTAACGTCGTTCAGCGTGACAGCAGGAGGGGTCGAGATGAGGTGTTCGGGCATTTTGCCCGACCAACGAACCACATACTGCACGGGCGCAGAAGCATGCTTAGGTGGCAGTGCGCGCTTGAGCTCAGAAGCCTTGGGGCAGGATGGAGGGTTCGGTGCATGCGCGGGATCAGCCGGGTGCGAAGAGATGACTGCCATCGCATAAGACCAGGTGCAGCCGGCCTTTGCCTGAGATGGGACCGGGGTGCGATCGGCAGGAGCTGGTGCAGCAGTTCTCTAACTCACGTGCACTTCGAGGGTGGTGAGCTGAGTTTCCAGGTCATTGTGAAGGGTGGTGATCGCAGTGGTAACGTCGTCCACCATGAGCGGAGAGGCAGGAGCGGCAGGAGGAGGTTGAAGTCAGGCTGCCAGATAGTTGTAGAGGGCTGCGTTAGCAGGGATGGATGTCACTAGTGGGTCGGCAGGGTCCAGGAGGTGGAACCAGGCTGAAATTTCTTCGAGAATCACAGTGACTGTTTCTAGCGAGCTCACCATCCAACTGACGGGAGAGCCAGAGTTTCGCATCATGGTGGCAATGTGAGAGAGTCAGAAGTTGATGGGCTTTTCTTTAACGTAGTCGGGGACAGGAGGGAGTAGAGGCCTGGCAGGCACCGCAGGCACCTGCAGAGATGGTGATGGTTGCGGTTCAAGAGGCATTGACTCTTGTCATCATTATAAAAGAATTCAAGAAATGTCAAAAACATTGATTTAAGCTTAGGACCTTTCATGCTCAATCATATTTATGCATCTCTCAACCCTTCCTGAGTTGAGATTCAGCACCTCATTCTTGCTGAATGAGGATTTGTGAGGCCATGCTACTGATGTTATTTGCATTTGTTCCTCTCATATGTAATAATTTTAGAATCAGTTTCTCTGCTCACCACAGCTGCTATGCCTGAAAGCCTGCATGTATACATACATGAACTTATCTATGCTAGGTGTAAGTGAAACTAGTAAACTTTATGAAATATACATTTTATGCTCAAGAAACAAACATCATATTTATAGGATAATCAGTTGTAAGCCAGCTCCTGCTCAATGCAATGTATTCTTAATACAAATATTCCTTGCCTTTCGTGATGTTAGAAGATACAAGAAGTACTCTAGAAAATTTTCTATCAAGTATTCCTATTATTGATATCAGTAATATTTAAAATATTATATATTTGATAAGTCATGTGTGCTTGCTCCTTGATCAGCCTTGATACATGATAGATTCACTTTTGTACATTGACAGAGTATGCACTTCATTAAATACCATCATCTCAAATTATATTGTCAAATGTTGTAAGCCAAAGATCATTCTGTAGGGAATCTCTACATTAACTCAATGGATGAGTGTGGTTTCTACTCCAAACTTGGAGATTCACCATTGTGTATGCTACAAAGGTCAATTCTTTACCACAAATTGCTGTTCTGTAAGCCAGAAATTGTTTGATAAATGATCTTAACATTAAAACTACATTATTTGAAAGAGCAATGACAATGCAGATGCATGAGGACAGCATTTTATAGATCAACCTGAGTACCTGAAAGTCCTTCTCAGTCAGTATCATAAGGCTTTCATAACAATGGTGCCTTTCAGCTGGATGAATACCCTTAGAAGTTTAAGATCTTTAATAAAAATATAAGGTACACCACTTTCCTTTATCTAGTTTGATTGAGAGATTGAATAAATGTAGACATATACAGTACTCAGGCTGTTCATACATGTTGAGAGTAAATAATGTTTCTAAACTATAAAGATTGCTGGCCATGCTTGGTTTAAGGCTATGAGAGCAGAGGCTGTCTATGCTTCTGAATCATATTTGTGAGTAGAAGGGATGAGCATTTTGATGTGGCCAAGTGACTCTATTCTGTTAAGAGGTTGTGTAGAAAGTGGCTTCTTCTAGTGCCTGTCATCAATGAGTAAGATTCTTCAATGAGGTTTCCCATTCTATTTGCTAATATTAGAGCTGATAGCACATATACATAAGGATTGGTCACTGACATTGATTGTCAGCCCTCAATACATTGCAAGCTAATCACATGCAGAGAAAGATTTTCAGTTCAGCTGCACCAGCTGTAAATGTGAGTATAACAGTTTTTGAAGACTTTGCACACATCAATTATATGTTTTGGTATGTTAATATTATGCCTTTCAACATCATCTGTCTCTGTATACATTTGTTCACTACAATACAAGAAACTCTTGGAATGTAGTCTCAGAAATACATATGCCACACAGGACTATGTACATAAGACCTTATTAATTTATCTTAGTGGCTAAAAACTCGAATTGGACTGTTATAGTTATAGATCTTGAATAGAAACTGTGACACCTTAGAAAAATGTTAAATAATACATTACTAAGATGATACTATGCTATTGAGCCACATTACATACATCAAAAATCTTTCAATTGTTTTAAAAGCATTCAATTGATTTAGTAAATCATCTTTGCAAATGCAGTACTCTCATTAGCCATAAATATTGCTAATTATTTCGATTAGCCATGTTATTAGATTCAAACTCAAATTCAAACCCAGTGCTCTATGTGAACAAATATATTGCAAATATTTGAAACTAAAAGCAAGATGTTTTGAGGTCATAAAGCCTCAGAAAATGAAGAAGGAGACTTTTTGCTTGTATAGCAATGAAATTGAGAGCAATTGGAAGTATTATGCAAACAACACCAAAGTACAACATCCATGTTCATGCATCTAGCTAGTTGCACATTGCACATATGTGCACATCATAATTTGGATTATTTGTGCATTGTGATGACTTAAAGTGTGAGAATTTGAATGGCTGACATCTTTACAGATTCTGTAACCTCAAGTCTTCGCTTTTTTAGCTGAAAGATGGACTGCATATGGCTCTAATTGAGAGCCATCAATATTTAATTTACTATGTACTATTTATATATTCAAACATTTAAAAATGTCACAATATATATCAGTATTTTCAACAATGCCCAAGATCTTTTTATATGCTCTGCATAAATCAGCCCCATCTTCTGACATCTGCACATTGCACATCATGCTAGAAAGTCAAAACTTTTTTTTGTCATGGAAAACACTGGCATTGTGTTGAACACAGTAGAGTGACAAAGCCACATAAAATGAAGTATTTTCTAAGTTTCATTATGCCCATTTGCCACTAGCTGACCTGAAGGCACTCCTCCAGCTGAGTAATACAATCAGATGATGTAGTTTTACATGAGTTACATGTTTTGGATTGACAACTTTTGCTCATATCAATTAGGCTTCTAAGATGTTTTCTGTTACTGCTACACACAGTTAGTGATGATATAAAGTCTATGAGAAGCTTCAAAACAGACAAATAATTGAGGACACCTGATCAAGTAAATTTACAGTTTTCAGTGCATCTGAGATAGCAAGCAAAAAGGAATTCATTATCTGATATACAGATGACCAACAGCAATTGGCACTTTTTAGGCTTTTGCACTATGCAGTTCACTTCTGCTCTGTATCATTTCAGCAGTCAGTATGAGACTTGAAGCTTGAAGCTTGAGTGATCAGGGTGACATCCTCACTCAGCAATGTTGGAATGCCCTTTATATTGGTCAATGGCTTGCACCTCATCTGTCATGTTGTGTGAAAGGTCATTTGTAAGCAAAAATGAGTATTAAATGCTTGCTATGGCAGGTTATGTGTGCAAATAACTTGTTAGCCAGAAAATGCATGTATGTTATAGTTTCATCTGACAAGTTCTAATCTGAACATATAATTTATAAGATAGCATTCTATTTATTTATTTTCATCATTTAGTCATATGACTGATAAATATGAGCTTAGCCTATCTAGACACTAGTCATGTGATCTTGAGTATCTCAGACATTAACTACACATGTGACTTGGGGATGCTGTCAATGGCCAACTAATTCATCATGTAGTCAGCAACACTAATACACTCAGTAATGCCACACGAGCTCCTGTCTCTGCTAAATTTATTTAGGCAGCTAATTAGATTAATAGAGACAAGTTGTATGACTTTGTAGCTAGCTGATAGACAGCACATAATTTGCTTATATTAATATTGTATAATAGACTACAAGTCATGTATATAAGAACCATGGTAAATGGAAGACAGATCTCAGTTATATTCTTTTTTCAGTCAATATTCATCAAATCAATTGAATGCTTTCAAAACAATTCAAACATTTGCATTTTATCATTTTCCAGTGTATCTAATCTGGCCCAACAATATAATATCATCTGAGTAATGTATCATTTAGCATTTTCTGGAGTTTTGATATTTTTCATTTCTTGTTTAACCAATAATTGTTACAATTCAAGTTTTCAGCCACCAAGGTAAAAATGATTGATTGCCTTTGGTGGCTGAGCCACAGCCCTGTATGACTTGTGTATTTCTGAGGCTACATAGTTATAGTTTGTTGTATTTATTGAGAAAATTGATAGAGAGACACATGATGGTAAAAAGCATAATATTAACATAACTGAAACATATAAACAATGTATGCAGAGCCTTAAAAAGCCAGTCTTAAAGTCACACTCAGAGCTGCTATGTAGAGCTGAGCTGAAATCCTTAGCAGACATTGATGTCATTAACAACTTGAATGTTCAGAATGTACATAGAGTATGTTGTGCCCTTCTACCTCACATTGTGTATTTGCTATTAGCAATTCATCTCTTAATGATATGCCAAACATATATATGTGTTTAGTCAGACCAGTTCTAACTATGCTGTATTTGATCGTTCAAAGTACAAATTATATTACAACATACTCAATGAGCATGATCTGTGTGATTGTCATAACCCAAAGCGGTTTTTTCAGTATAAACAAGTGAACTGTGAGGGCTATAAGATCTGTGAAAATGTCAGCCACTGTGAATTCTCATATTTGATAAATAGCTGACTTTTTCAAAGGTGGTGGAGCCTCAAATGTTTTTTTAGTTTAACTGACACATGGCAATTAAACCTATTGCATAAAATTCACATGCATATTGCTCTAAAAAGTTAAGATATGGATCAGTCCTTCAAACAATGCCATCATAGTGTGAAATATGTTTTTACAAACTGAGTATTCTTGCCCTTGAATTAGAAAACATATCTGCACAGGATAGCAATATATCATAGAATATGAAGTACAGGTAATTTTTCATATCCATTTCAGATAGCTCTTCATAAAGCAGAGTCAAAGATAAGTTTTAGAAAAGATATGGCTGAGAAAGGGACACACATTTTATAAGCTAAAACATACTCCTGTTTGAGAAACAAAGTGAGTTCACACACAGATACTCTGCAGATGCATTATGAATGTATGAAGTTAGAATTCTATCTCATAAAGTGTGTTCTATTTCTGTAGAAAAAGTGATGATTATCTTTCATGATACAAAATCTGTTGTATTCTCTATTGATCACAAAAAATGCATAATTACCTACAGATTATGTTCCATTATACCATTGTTATTCTCTTCTAACATTAAAGTCCATCATTCTGGTGTATATTATTGGATCAAGTCAATTGACTGTCACTTTGTTTTATCTATCTGAAACTTTCTACAATCTTGGATAATGATAAAAGTAAAAATGCTTGAAGGCACTTGAGGTTAAAAATGCTTTATTCAACCTGTGAAGCATATTACAAGAGAACAAATAGCAAAAGGGCTAGCATAATGCTCAAGGTCAGAAATAATGCTGTGAATTCTGTGAATTGGTAAAGCTCTTCTAATGAGACAAATTTTGAAACACTGAGGAGTTTATGAAATATCTTTCATGATTGAAATAGATTCATCTTAAGAAATTGACTCTATAATGTGACACACCAGTGATAATCAACACCAATAAGGCTGCAGGTAAGGCTACAGAGTGTTGTGTTATCAATGGCAGAAAGAGTGTATTGGCACAATAAAAGGTAAGACCTTCACAGTATAGGAGTTTTCACGATGTATCCTTGATACTCGTATTTACGTGAATGGTCCACATGCATGCCAGGTAGAATGAATGTCTCGAGCTCTTCTGCAGTCCATTGATACACTCACCCATGTTTCAAACCTCCACTGAGCAATGAAGGGTCATGGTTTGTGAAATGCAAGTGAAATTCATAAATGGTTCAAAAGATGCGAGGAGTGCAAATGTCCATTTGTCAGTTGATTAGAAATATGAAGGATGATGTTCGACTTTGTAGGAACAAAGACAAGCAGTCGTGATGTCTGGTCACATATCTCAACAATAGGGTTCTTATCAGAGTAAGCCAGTGCAGCAATGGAATGACGGGTTGAAATAGAGAGTTGATTATGTGATGTTGAATGAGATTGAGCGAGGCATCACATCAGGAGTGAATCTCCTTGCTGAAGTAGTGATCAAATGACAAGCGATGAGAATTATATGTCGATGAATGATAACGCGTACCATCAAGCATCATCGCAGCTGTGAGTGGCTTCGATGAATGGACCCAGTGAACGTGAATCAATGTGAGACGTAAAAGATCCCATGACGATACATTTTCCGATATCGATTCATATAAGAAGTCAGTCATTTGGTATGGAGGCACCATTTCATACACAGAATACACACTCATCGAAACACTCAGTAGTGGTACACAATGCTATCCATTCAGATTGTTGATTGAAAAGCCTTACCTGGCAAATGCGTCCGTGACAAATGACAAGATTTATGATGGAAATATCGACGATCCACACCTTCAGATGTAAGAGGGTTTCTTGAAGGTGCTCATTCTAACCTATGTGACACCGCAGGTATATACTTAATGCACAATTACAGACTATATCTGCATATGTGACGGACCAGTTTCTGAAGGAGGGGCATCCAGAGATGGTCAAGAATTTGCAAGATTATGCTAACGTGATCAACACTCCACACATTGGATGTCCAGATAATGTATTCTTTACATCATGGCAATTGAACCTCGCTCCTGCCCAAGCTGACAGTAGTGACAAGTGACGGCTCTGATGATGTTATCAGTATTCCATTAACAGTGATGATCAGCAAATGAACTCAACAAGTCAATGGGAGTTTTTGATAAAAAACATCACGACAACTTTGACAGTGTCATAGAAATGTCCTGCATGACATGTGGCTCAAATTTGCTATCAGAATATGACAAGAGACTCTTTTCTTTCCTGGTCAAGGCATATACTTTGTTCTCACCCCTAGTCGAGTGATCTACTTCATGGGGTGCATAGACCATGATGAAATGGCTCCCATCACCCTCGCAGGAGAGGAACTGCTGTCTTGGACATACAGATTCACTGTCATAGGATACTCATCCAGTGCAATGATTGAAGGCTCATTGAAGCATGCCATGGCAGCTTTGCCTATGGCTGCATTATCTAACACGTCAGAAGTTTTGTCATTTGATCTGTGACACATGTAGTGACAGAATTTGAATAAACATATGAAATGTTCTACAATAATATCTCTAGGAGGACATCTCAGCTGTTTTCCTAGATAGGACTTGATAGAACAGTTCTTATCTTATTAACTCTTCTGATTTGGCTAACAGTTCAACAGCTCAGCTAAGTTGGCAGCAGAAACAATATCACAAAAGGCAAACTGACTAAGAATAGAAATGGTATCCTCAGTAAATCAGTGATAAAATCTGAATTGTTGTCTTGGGTTAAGGTTTGAACTGTCCACCAAGAGAAAAACTACGGAAACTGCAGTGATGTTCACTTGAATGTTTGCTGAAACTAAATCTCAAATGTTGTTCCATTTCTCGCTCATCGGCCGATTTTGCAGCTACTCAAAAGTCAGTCATCGACCATTCAGTGGTATGCTGACTGGTCGCAGAGCGTGTGATCATCCCACTGCTCAACTCAAAGATGGCTAAGGTGCGGCTGATCTTCGTAGCTGTTGCAGACATGGGATTGTCAATAACTATGATGCTGGAGAGATTATTACTCGTATGCATAGACAAAAATGAAATGTTACATTGCACGCAAAGAAGTTCGATTCTAATCCACAGTGCATGACTACTAACAACACAAAGAGCTCATTTGCTACATGGTCCTTCCTGCAGTAATATTGTGAGCACGATCCATTGTGTGAGCAATACGGCACTGCAATCTGCTGCTTGGATGAGATTGCCACTCTAGCGGGACATCCTTTTTGGGGCAGAAGCGAAGATAGTGGAACATTGTGCCTACGAGCTGCTCTGAAACTGGGTAAAAGGCTAGCTCCAGATAGTGCTCTGGCCTCCACATGCATTGCTGCCATGTGGATGAGCTCAAGGGATCATGCTGTTGAGGTGGTACACTATGGACAGGAAATGAGGTACGCGTTGGTGACGAGTATAGCTGGCCCTCAAAGATGAAGACTGAAAGTGGCATGATCTGTATGGAAAAATGAGTGACATCTATTATAGATGGGTTGGTGTACATACGTGTACACTGGCTACTGTCTGGTGCAATGCCTTTGACTGTCAACATCAATGTACAGGAGACTGAAGGATGTGCAGTTATGCCACAGCAGTCAACACTGATGCAATCGTGATGAAGTAAAGGTAATGTGTCACACTGGTCAACACTGATGTGATTGCGAGCCAGGAGAAAGTGTGAACAAACAGCAAGACAGAATGCATTGGTGAGATGCGTCGCAGCACACAGCAGTCAACACCGATGTGATCATGATGAAGTGGAGATAATGCATAATGTGTCACACTGGTCAACATCAGTGTGATCGTGAGCCAGGAAAAAGCGTGAACAGACAGCAGGATGGGATGCGATGCGATGAGCGTTGACATTTTGAATGTAAGGGCTGCATTTTCCGCGAGGAGCACCTAAGCGTGTTAGCTATATATAGTTCCATCAGAGTCGGCTGAGATATACATATATACTGTTTTTATCTAATCGTGTCAGTGTTGACCGACGTGATTGTGCTTAAGCTTGTTTCCTCTAATTGTGCTGGTGTTGACTGCTAGGACTGTTTGATGAATCTCCCATGAAGACTGACGTGTCCATGTCTCAATGGTGTTGATCACTGAGATAGCTATGTCAGACAGTTTTGCTCAAAGTGGAAGTTCTCCATGACATGCAAAGTCATGAACACTAATCGGTGAGTTCACATTCTTTGCTCACATCTGTGATTCAATATTCGGTGTTCTCATTGCTTCAGCTCATGCAAAGCAACAGATGTGACCATCTGTTGTGCTAACAGCAATGTGATGACTTTCTTTCAGAATCGTTGGGGCAAGGGCGATAATTTCGCTTCCACAGTCGAAGTGTTGATGAAGGCAACATGCGAGAGCAGTGAGGAGGTGAAGAATTTTTGTCTCCCGAGCAGAGCTGTCAGTGAGTTGCAAAGAGACATCAGGAGAGAATCGCGTATGGTTCATGACACTAGTTCCAATGGGTATAGGTCAAAATGAAATCAGACTAAAAGGTTACATCTTGGACAGATGTGAGTGAGTGGCCCAAGTAGGAAGATGGGCAATACCTACCTGATTTAGTTCTAATACAATGACATGATCCTTGAAAATAGCATATTCAGCAAACTGTGAGAGCACCCACTGAACCTTCACCTCCTCTAGTGTTTGGGACCTCTCCGTCGACCACGTTCAGGCAGGAAAGTCAGACCATCAAGTGAAAGGATCCGGGCCATTCAACATTGCTGGGAGGTATCGATGAACAGCGAAGCGAGGATGTCCATCTATGATATAGATGTGTTTAATAGAGCCTGCGATTGCAGGAGATAAACGGTTGCCATGTGGATAGAATATAACCAGACTATTATCAATGTGCGTGCATGCTCGAGCAAAGATGACATGATTAACATGAAGGTGAGCCCACAAAGAGACTCGCAGGAGATCGATAAGTGTCTTGAGATTCTCAGAAGTCTTTGTCATAGGAAGTTCCTTCACTGCTTCCTCATCGGCAGCGATAATCTCATAGATATGAGCTCCATCACTGGGCATTTCTCTGTACAGCTTTTCGAAAAGTATCTTGCACTGTCAAACACCATCTGGAGCATCAGGTCGAGAGAGCCATCACCTTAGATTCACTCCATGCAAGAATGTGCTATGAATAGTTCCCTTAAGCTCACCTTTTTATACAATTCAATATGCAACAGTGAGAAGAGAGAAAAATGCGCACCGAATTTGTGGTTTGTTGGTAGACGTTGCAGTTGACAAGCAATGATAGATGAGAGACTGCTCACGACAGTCAACACCGTTGGGATGCATTGCTGAATGAGGATCATCGGGGCAGAGATAGATGCTAGAGACTGCTCCCGATGGTCAACACCATCGGGATGCATTGCTATGAGGGTCGTCTGGAGAGAATCATCTGAATAATGGGAGACTAATTTGGGGTACCTAATTTGGAGACAATTGAGATTGTTGGAAGATCTAGATCTATATAGATGCTTCTCTCAGATTGACTTAAGTGCCAGGCCTCTTAGATTGACTCAAGCGCCCATTGCAAAGACTCTCCCTCTAATTGCATCAGTGTTGACCAACGTGATTGCCTGCTTTCACACCTCTCAGGCTCTACTGAAGAGAACAGATGGTGACTGCAGTCCATCCAACAGAAATAAGTGCGAGCTCACATTGATGACCGAAGTAGACCAAAGTACAATACAATACAGTCAAAAATGCACGCATAATGTTCGACATGGTGATACTAGCTAAAAGTCCAGTGCAGATACAGCACAGAAGCATGACTGAAAAGCACGAGAGCCTCCGCTCCTACATACTCAATGTGGGAGGGGCATTCAATGAGAGGGGCATCTCTCAGCATGAGAGCCTCTGCTCCTACATACCTGATGTGAGAGAGGCATCTGATGAGAGGGGAATCCCTCAGCATGAGAGCCTCTGCTCCTACATACTCGATGTGGGAGGGGCATCCAGTGCTGTGTTCCCTCTGTCAAAACTGTGCATGCATTCTTGCCTCAACGTCAGCCATGCTGGGAAAGCAGCCTTGCTCGTGCCAGGCATGGTGACCTGCGCTTGCGATTTGAGAGAAGTTTCTGACCCTGAACTTGGTGGATCAGAAACAGAATCAGAATCATCTGCTCCCTCACACATTTTGGTCTCAAGGTTGGCCAAGGTGAGGGAATGAATTCTCATGGTCGCTTCCAATTCTCCTCTCCTTCGATGTTGCTCAGAGGCCTTTTTGCCAGCTCGCCTTACAGATTTATACTGGTCCCCTCTTATGGCAGCCTGTGTGGACATCTTTTTGTCACCTCCCACATCCATGCTGGAACCTGGGTGTGTCTGTGACTCTGGCGACAGGAAGTGCTTGCTGAACCCTTCAAGGTCAGCTGCCGATGGGAAGCACATGGGGAACTCTTCAGGACTGAAGGTGAGGGGAACATCGAGGGAAGGCTTTAGTGGCACCTCGTTCAGTGTCTGCACAGGTTCTTGGTGAGCAGTGTGCTCTCCCTCTGATTCAGATGTCTGCATGAATTCTTGGTGAGCAGTGCGCTCTCCCTCTGATTCAGACATCTCGACACTCAGCTTTGGTGGCACCTTGTCCAGTGTCTGCACAGGTTCTTGGTGAGCACTGTGCTCCGCATCCAGCTCAGATGTTTTAGCACTCACCTCCGACCGCACCATTTTCAGTACCTGATCGAGCTCTTGATGGGCACTGCGCTCTGTCTGCAGTTCTGACTGCACCTTGTCCAGCATCTGTTTCAGCTCTTGACGAGCACTGCGTTCTGTTTGCAGCTCCGACTGTGTCTCGTTCAGCATCTGGTTTAGTTCCTCCACCATCATGCATGTTTCATTGAGCTTCAAGACCCTGATTCTGAGCACTGATTGTGCTGATTCCAGCTCAGACCACGTATTAACCAGCATCTGCTCTAGTTCCTGATGAGCACTGTGTTCTGTCTCCAGTGTCTGTGCTAGTGAGTGAGCATCGTGCTCCTCTTTCAGCTCGGATGTTTTCAGCTTCAACCGCATATTTCTGAACCTTTGCCTTAGTATCGTGTGAGCAGTGCACTTTTTTTCCAGCTCAGACATTCTGGCCTGCAGCTCCAACCGCATGTTGTTCATCGTCTGCTCTAGTACTCTGTGAGTCTTGCACTCTGCATCCACCTGATGTGTCATGGCCCTGAGATTTTCATCTAGCTAGCCTATATTGGCCATGTACTGCAGCTCAGTCTCATCATTCCACAGCTGCAGCTTCACTTTGTTTAGCCTCTGCCTGAGTTTCCGGTGAGTGTTATGCTCCTCATCCAGCTGTGATGTCTTGGCTTCCAGCTCTGACCGCACATTGTCCAGTGCCTGCCCAAGTTCCTGATGTGAACTGCTCTCTGCCTTCAGCATCTCCTCCAGAGTGGCATCCTTAACATGAATCTGCTCCTCCAGAGCGGCATCCTTAACACAAATCTGCTTCTCCACTTCAGCTTTCGCACATTCTGCGGTTTTCTGGGCTTTTTTGGTGGCATAAAGTGCAGACATTTAGGTCTAATAAGTTGTCAGACCAATGCAGCTTATCTATGAATGCATTGTTACTCACCAACAATGTGAGCAGAACCACGATAATATAGGGGAAAAAGCTAGATCATCAATGTAGGATGAGGATTTGGTCATCCAGCACTTTCAACGAACGTAGCCTGCCACGTAGGTCCTCAATACACTTGCCCAGCATGTACAACGTGTGCTGAGTAGTGCTGATGTCCTCAACGATGTAATGATGATAAGATAATGCCTCGCCGAGAGCCCCAGTAGAAAGCCGTTGAATATTTAATTCTCGACGATTGTAGCCAAGCCAGGTCCAAGGAGATGACCAAAGCTTGTCATGAGCAGCGTGGATTTTGACCTGCTTGTAATGAGCAGTGCTGGTAAGTGTTGAAAACTGTGATATTACAAATTTGAGGTGGTCGTCATTAAGGCCAACACCAATGGTGGAATCATCCAAATTGCTGTCCAGCGTAGTAATTGATCTAAAGAAGATGTCCATTATGGTCACCTTGGTTTTAACAGAGGACCAAGGCCATCTGAACAGTGAGTGTGCATTCGCAGATTTGACTTTGGGGACCATCTGATCATTGCTGGCCAGAAACCTTGAGACAATTGTCAGTGCATTGAAAAGATCATCTATTTTAAAAAGACTTACCAGTTGAAAGCATCTTTTACGCTGGTGCACAGTCTGCCCAAAGACTGCTCAGTTATTTTCACATCCTCGGGGAAGGTACCTACACCCATTGTGGTTAAGTTCACAAGGTGTCACGGTACCACCAGACAAGAGATCAAAAAGACTAAAAAAGGACAGTCACGTGGAACGTGCCACCCTGATCCCTCTGATCCCAAAGAATCCCCCTGAACCCTATGTGACACAAGAGCCTCTAACTTACTAGTCGATGTGGCAGGTGCAGGAATGGGTGAGAGATATATGAAGGAGCTGGTAAGCTCAGTGGGTGCTACAGGTAGTAGACGAGGAGAAACAATCTGAAGTTTTGTCCTCTACATGGCTGGTCTTATATACACATACAGCAGGCTATCTTATCTAAGCTACCTATCTACAGGTATAAGCTAATGGCCATACATGAAACAATAGGATGTTCAGAAGTAGAACAATAAGTGGGAAGATCGATGGTTGCCGCAGTAATGCGTGTGCACATCGTGCCCATCTTGGTTACCCTTTTGTTCTCTGATGTGAACATCGTGACTATCTGGGCTTCTGGCTAAACTATTAGAAAGCGGAAGGCCGATGTGTAACAATAGTTCTTGTTCCCTTTGTTCCCAAATGGGTGCCTCTATTGTATCCTGGAATAGACAGATCCGACTGTATCATCCGTGGGTCTGAACCATAACATGTGATGTGGACTACCTGATCTCTACACATCACGTCTGTGGCTGAGTGGTGTGAGATATTGGTGAAGCACGTGATCTGTGGCATGAGAAAAGTCACATGCGGACTTTGTGGTGAAAATCTGTGACACAAGGTCATCTACGTTTTTCATTTTGATTCCAACAGGTGAGAACTGATGGCATGCAGTGTTGCAGATCACAGATATGTTCACCAATTGTTGAGATAGATAGGTCTGTTCTTCCAGAAGCCCAGAGAACTCAGATGGAAGACCTAACCACGATACAAGAAGTGCACAGGAGTGCAATCAAGGGTAATATGGTGGAGGCCAGCATCGCATAGATTTTGGGATGCATCATAATGGCCTTGAGGATGCATCACAGTGGTCAACACCAATGTGATTGTGAGCCAGGGGAGAGTGAGAATGGTAAGACAGGATGCATTAGTAAGATGTGTCACAGCGATCAACACTGATGCGATCGTGACAAAGTGGAGATGGGTGAGCCAGGGAAAAGCATGACATGACAAGGACGAGACACGTTGGTGGCTGAACAAATTAGTTATCAGCTTAGTCATTAGCTTCTCCTTAGCTCTATGGCTCTACTTGCCTGCTCAACATTCAACTCTCACTCCTCTGATCATGTCAGTGTTGACCGACGTGATTGAGATCACTGCTCTCTCTTCCCTCTAATCATGTCAGTGTTGACCAGCACGATTGCAGTCACTCTTTTCTTGACTCTCGACTCTTTTGGCTCTCTTCTAGTTACTTTTCTGCTCAACTCTCGACTCTCTTGGCTCTTTTCTAGTTATTTTCCTGCTCGACTCTCTCCCCTCTAATCGCATCAGTGTTGACCGACATGATTGAAGTCATTGCCTTCTTTCTGCTTTACAACTCTCTTCCCCCGATGCGATTGCAGTCACTGCCTTCTTCTACTTTCACGTGTCTGTGTTGACTGAGGTGAGGACGAATCAACAGACATGAATGGCCAATCGGCGCAGTCAGCGCAGTCAGACTGCCCTCATCCACTCAAGATGAGCAAGTTCTCACTGTTCACATTGCATATTTCAAACATCATGTTGTGGACCGACGTGAGCGAGTTCTCGCTGCATATTGCCAAACTGAGCTATGATGTGCTACATTGTACGGAAATGTTCTTGACAATCACAAGCCACTGTAAGACTGAGCGAGGTCATGGACCCATTGGTATCCCTCTCTCGAGACGTGCAAAATGTGCTCCACATACTCATCGGTGCGCTCATTGAGCCATTTTTCATTATAGAATTTGATAGATAGGTCGCAAACAGGCTCACATCTTGTGAGCTTGACGACTGTGGTGTCTCCTTGAGACTAAGCAATATGCCTCTCATGATGATGTCACAATGTTGGCTTGGATCCTCTGTTGCTGTAGCCACTTGCTACGTCCATGCGCACATTGTCGATGATGTCCATCATGGCATCAAAATTGTGCCTCCACAGAAGGATGGTAACTTGATAGCAAGGTCGGTGTGTAACTTCCTTTGTGGCTGATTCATCTGAGCTCATGCCATTGTCCCCCAAGATTTCGAGAATTCTCAAAGATTTGACCATTGTGACTTCATGAATTGATTCTCTGCAAAGCGGATTTTTACATTGCAAACCTGCTTTCTCCTTTTCCAATGCTGTGTGAAAAATTTAGACTGGTGCATGTGCTTAAACGCAAAATTATTACCTTGCATCTGCGTTCTCACTTCCTCACCTGCTTGCAAACCCCCTCACGATGTTGGTATCACCACTGGTCAGCCTTGGTCCTCGACTTCTGCCTCGCCTGCCCTGTGACATGATCCTGCATGACTAGAGGCCAGACATTGAGCCAGCCTGAGCAGATGCGCTTGAACTTTTCCAGAAAGGCATCCTCTCAATATGCTATGGAAGCTGTTGCAACTAGCTGGCCTCCCTTGGCTGTCAAGCACCACAGCTCCTTCATCTGTCTCTTACACAGTATGCTGGCCAAGTAAGAACAGATTGCACAATTCCATGGATTGTTGTACGGTGATTCGGTGGTGAAGTGGAGATCTTGTGTGTTAGGGCCCGAGCCAAAACCTTGCAAATAGGATTTAACTACATCTACCGGCATGGCAACGTGGCTGCTAATGAAGTCCTCATCTTCAAAAGCATCAAAATACTCTGCAAAAATCCGCCGAACTTCACTCAAATGGAAAGTACGGTCACCCAAAGCCGTGAATCTTCAGCGGTCAGCTTCAACTTGATTTGTCTCAGCCTTATTCCTAGCTCGTTGCCTCTCCGCTGTCTTATCCAGAGGTGGCAGCAGAATCAGTGCATTGATTGATATAGATGCCACCATTGATGAAGACGTGCATAGCGGCAGAGGATTGTGCACACCACTTGGGTTTTCTGATGGCAGCAGATATTGTTAGGGAGATGGTGATAGAGACTGCATGTGATCAGAGGCTTGTAAAAATGGTGTAGATTCTCGCATCATTGACAGGAGTGGAAGCGGAGGTGGTACCTGTTGGGAGAGAGATAGTTTGAGGACCTATATCTCATCAGTGTCTTTTCAATCACATGTCCTGGATGATTGTCTCACCTGCATATCAGCATTGACCTTTGCCTCTAGAGCCAGCATTTTGTGCTCACGATCAGCCGCTAGGCGATCCCTCTCCCTGCGAGAATCTTTCTGAATGGTTTCGATTTTGGCAGTCAATTCCATAATGGCATTGTCCTTCTCTCTCAAGTCCAGCTGAAGGCGGTGCACCTCCTGCAGGCTGTCATGGAGTTCTGTCCATATCTCCACATTCTTATCAGCATGCACCGCAGCCATAGCTTGCAGATGACTGTTCTGTGCCACAATCTCGTCCTGTTGAGCACAAAGCTGCTGCTCATATGGAGCTGCTCGTCGAGTCCATTTTGCTAGCTCACGGCTATTCTATGTCTGTGTCCTAGATGTGTCCAGCATCTCCTGCACTACTGCAAGAGTTGTAGTTAAGTCATTGCTGTGAGCCCGCAGTTCACCTTGCAATGTAGTGATCTGTCAGCATGCCATTCTTAACGTGCTACTGTCAGAACTGCTCGCTTGGTGACATAGGCACCTCAGCATTGCTTGCTGATATAAACTCGGAGTCTCCACCTCCACGATGTGAACCTTTAAGCTCTGCAAGGCCAATGACGATGATGCCTCACTCTCATCAGATGGAGACAGTCTGCGTGAGTTTCTGGGCATCTCAGATGGTGTGGACGTGGTGAAAGCCACTTGAAGACTGGATGATGGGGTGGTGATCAAAGTGACTTGGAGACCGTGGGCCACAGACAAAGCAGCTTCATTTGTTTGGAATATCTGGGATGGTAACGGACTTGGCAGCATAAGAGATTGCTTGATGGCCCGAGGCAATGTAGGTGGGGGTGAAATTTATCGGTGAAAAGGTTTGAACTGGAACCACATCACAATTTGAGCAGTCTGAAGTGAGTTTAATGTTAACAGATGAAGTTCTGACACTGATGAAAAATGACATGTACCAAAGAATCGACTTCCATTGGCTGCTCATTCAATTCCTGGAATGTGTCTGGCATTCCACTCATCGACTCCGACTCCTGATGTAAAGTGCTATGGGCAGAGGAATGGCCCAAATCCATTGTATGGAAAGTGACGATTGCTGATGAAAACAGGAAGCATAGAGAGGAGGGAGATTGTGATGGTTAATGAGCTACGAAGACAGGACACGCTTCTGATAACCTGCGCTGATGAATGAACGTAGGTAGCACAGAGAAAAGTGCTCATGCATGTCAACACTCACACGAGAGGAGTAGATGAGTTTGGTAGGTGAGTTTGGTGGGTGTGTAGGCAGCCTTTTATAGATTGTCCAGTTAACAAAAAAAACTGTGAGCAGTGGACTAGTATTTATTGTCGAAGTATACACGAGATGATAATAGAGGTGTGAGCAGCTGGTATCAATGGACTATTTTTTGTCAAAGTATAGGCGAGACAATGAACGGCAAGATAATAGAACTAAAACTGTGAGCGGCTGGTATCAATGAACTAGTTTTTTTGTCGAAGTATAGGTGAGACAATGAAACAACCTTTTATAGATGCGAGATAATAGATACAACACAACAAGCTTATAGTCTAACAAGCGGTATAGATGAGATAATAGATGTGAGATAACAGAAGCTTGGTATGCACTGATGATGTAGGACCAGCTTATAGTCTAAAAGCTTGTTATGTGCTGATGACATAGAACTGCACCAGTTACTCAGTGATTTTCCAGTGCCGGACGCAACTTCGAACATAGAGCAAGCACACTCACGTGCTCATGTTGACCAATGTGAGAACATGAGGGACTCCTCACATTGTTCCATTGCTCCCTTACATCATGTTCGTGTTGGTGTTGACCGACGTGACTGACTCTCCACTGCATTTTCATTACATTGTGTTGGTGTTAATCAATGCGACAAGCTCTCTACTGCATACTACATCGTTGAATGATGCTAGCTGGTTCTCGCTGCACATTTTCAAATCAACAATTCTAGTATTACACTGACACCATGCTCGACTTTAAGTATAAGCTAGGCTCTCTGACATCTTCATTAGGATCAGACTCAGACTCAGCTGTTGTCACCGGACCACACCGTGCAAGTGTGATGGTGACACCAAAGAAGAAAGTGGTACCCATAGCAGTCCACAGCACTCCTTCTGAACCATCCTCTGCAAATTCAGAGCTCAATCCAAAGGTGACCGTCATATCTATTAGGTACAATTTGGATGCAGAATTGGGTGGATGGATGGATTTTGGTGGTGTAGAAAATGTCGCTGGATTCTTGTGGCAATTGCTGGATGAAGGACTTCATCCAAAGGAAAAAACAGTTCTTTGACAAGGCGTACCCAATTATCTGCGCAAGCATTGTCTGAACGGATGATCGACGCTGGACGCAGACTTCAGACGGGAGTTTCAAATGTATTCCATCTTTCTTGATATATTCTGCTCTATCAAAAAGGATTTCCAGGATATTGTATCAGGGAAGATCAAGGGTACCGCAAAGAACGTGTACAATGTGAAGCAATGTCACTCCGTGTCAAAATTAGCTACCAGCCCAGATTTTGTGGTGCACAGCGACAGTTGCCATATTTGTTTTGAGCCTACAGGGCCCAAATATTGCCATATGCATAGCTTTGTTGACTTCAAGTTGGATCATGACACGAACAGGCAAAAGAACAGGTTACAGCTTGCTGCATATGCCCACCAAGCTCTCATTGACCAATCAGACTGTCACTTCATATTGTCGTTCATCATAACTAATAAGCGACTTCAGATTTATGGATACGATAGAAGTGGCAAATGATACTCTGACTTGGTCAATTTCCACACCCATCGTCATCTTCTCATCCTCGTGATTCTCATTCTCCTATGGTCCGATGAAGTATTTAAAGATCCTGATATCGTGTTCTATCCAACAGCATGCATCCCTCCAAAGATCGAGGCCATAATTACATTGCGGGATTTCAATATTATTCCTCAGGTTGTGGAGGTTATCGATCAGAAAGTGCAGACCACAAAAGATGACATCGTCATGAACGCGATGCGCTACACTCGTTGCTGTGCAATTTGATCACGTGAGATGACCTGCTGGTTCAGGACCGTCAGAAATAGTCGCTTTACGTGCATCTTGAAGGATTACTGGCATGCAGTTAATTGATCCTCAGAGGCACAGACATTGTCATGTGCCTTGAATCTCAATGGAGTAGGCCAATTGATGGCGTTCAAGGAAGGAGAGAGGGTTTCCGACATACAGGGGAAGCAATTTCTTATCAAGCCCACTTTATTTTTGCTCGAGAAACATGACACTGATAGAAGTGTCGAAACCTCTTATGCCACCAACCGCATTCGATGCCAACTCCTACTTGAACGATACAATGGACCGTTATCGTATGCACCGGACCCTCAGATGTTCCTCATAGCATTTCGCGACTGCGTCTGTGGTAAGTCGTGTGATAAATGTAAGTGACCTTGTCATGTCTAACTATCAGATAGGGCACAGGAACTTGCTCTTGAAATGAAAAATTCTCCACCGTGATGTCAGCATCAACAATTTGATGTATTTTTCTACTAAGCGGCAGTACAATATGGGAAAAATCATTGATTTGGACCTGGCGGCCAACGTCGAGAAGCTGTGGAGTTTGAATAAGGATGGTGGAGCAACTGCAGGCAATTTGTGAACAGTGAGCATATTCCTTCATTTAAGCGATGCTCACTTACTTATGGCTTTGTGTATGTCAAGGGCACATACGCATTTCAATCAGCGAAAGTACTGTTTACTACCGACAATAACATCTCTATTTTCAGCCTGCACGATCATATGGACGATCTGGAGTCATTCTTCTATATGTTTGCATATTATTGTGCCATGCTGCAGAGGCTGACGAAGGATGCGCAGCCAGTTGCTATGTTACAGGTTGAAAAATTCAAGGTTTGGGGCGATATCACTGAGCATGCAGAACAGTGCACAAATTTAAAGGTGTCAGCGTTGACCAATTCAAGCTGGCTGTCATTGTTCCAGGTGACACCTTACATGCACAATGCATGGACATTGGTTTCAAAACCAATGTGGGACTTTCTGCATACTCACGTCATCTTTTTTTTTTTTTTTTTTGCATTTATTTCTATCCCGTGCTATGTGCAGTGTTTAAAGGGAGAATGTACAGGCACAGGCGTACGCTACAGTGTGGCGCAACTCAGGGTGGGCACAACGAAGGGGAGGGGGAAGAAAGGGTGGCAGAGCTGCAGGTGGGGCGATTAGCCTGGGTCGAATGAGGCAAGGCTCGCAGAAGTGAAAGCAGGGGTGGTGGCAATGAAGAACGCGAGATGGTCCAAGCTCTCTGGGTGTTTCCATAGGTGGCGGAGGTGGGTGCGGGTTGGAGTGGCAATGTCGAATAGAATGCACTGGGCGTCATCGTGCAGCGGGCAGCTAAGCAGAGTGTGGGTGCGTGAGTTAAGGAGCGCAGGGTTGCAAATGCACCCGCGAAAGCTACGGTGATATCGGGAATTAAAGAAAGTGCCGATGTGGCCATGACCGATGACGGCCTGGACAAATCGACCCTCGGTGTTTCGAGAATAGTCTCCTGAGCGGAAGATAGAATGAAGGGTGGTGGAAGGAGCCCAGGGCCAGGCTTCACGCAGTGCAGTGGGACGATCAGTAGCCGCATACTCCACCTGCCAAGAGGAGGTCACTCGCTCACGTGCCCACCTCCGCACCCACGCAATTGTGGGGCAGACACTTTCGGGTTGGGACACAGCTGCCTTGGTGAGGCGGTCGGCCACTTCGTTGCCCAGTACACCATGGTGACCAGGCATCCAAACCAGCGTGATTTTCAGGTTAGGGAAATCGCCCATGAGCAGCGTGAGATGGTTTCAGAAAGTGAGTGAGAAGGGCTGCCCTGGGTGGGGGGTCAAGAAAAAAAGGAGAGACAGGGCAGCGCGGTTGTCTGCGCAAATGTAAATGGTGGAAATGTTTGGATAGGCAGTAAGGAAGCCTCAAAAATAGGAAGACACGGTCGTGATGGTGAAGAGCTCCACATCAAAGACCTCGGCTCGATGCCCCATTCCTCATGCATGTTGAAATTTTAGGGCAGATTGATGGTAGATACATGCACCTGCTCCTGCTGCACGATGACGGGGGGCTGGTAGTGGATGAGAGGTTTGGAAGCCATCGGTGAACACCCAGAGGGCTGTGGGGTCTGAAAAGTGAGCGGATAAACGTGGGTTAAGAACAGAGTCTACATGGTGGATGGATGCTTCCTTAGTGGGAGCAGGAATGAGTGTGACTACCCGCGTGCCCCATGGGTGCAGCGCCTCCCATGGTGGCTGGAGGAAAGGGTTAGTGTGCATGGGGTCACGTGGCAGTTCCTCCTCTAGTGTAGTGACCGGAGTGTGCTCTGCACGGTAATGGCGTATGGACGGGTTGAGGAGGGTGAACTGGGGCGGGTATAGGTGGGCCTGATCACTCATGCAGGTGGCGACGGGGTGGTGCTGTGGGAGCATGAGCAGTCGCACTGCCGCGAGGTTCGATAGGCGTTGTAGCTGCTGCTTCATTGGGAGCACGCTGGCAATGAGGTTCAGGGTGACTTGTGGAGTGGACTTCCACGCTCTGAGGAACCACTGCAGCGCCATGGTTTGGATGCGTTCGAGCGGGTAGAAAAGGGCACACGGCGCACGGGGATTGTACCAGACGGGGCTGCCAAAGGTGAGCATGGGCAAAATGGTAGAGAGATAGAGGAGGCGGGCTTGGGTGACTGAGATGCCGTGCTGGGTGTTCGTGAGTTGGTATAGGACGATGACCCGTGATTGAGCACGCGCTGCCATGACACGGATGTGGTGCTCGAACGATAGGGTACGGTCAAGCCAGAGGCCGAGCCACCTGAGGTAGGGCTTCAGCTCCAGATGTGTTTGGTGGCCGTCCCACTGAAAAATTAAAGGGGGGTTAGAGGATAGGCCAGCGGCCGATGAACAGAAGTGAAGGAGCTCTGTTTTGGGCATGCCCAGGTCACCTTAGCCTACAAAGCAGAAAATCAAAAGCAACCAATTTCACAGTTGGGAATAGATGAGAAGCTCACACAAGCAGCTTGCAACTATGAAAGATTCGTCTGCATCTTGAACGAGATGATTGATTGGCTTAGAGACCCTCAGGACCTCCAAAGCATTGTGAAATCTGTCGAACCCATTCTTCACCTTGAAGATGTCCCACCACCTGATGATGTCAGCTCCTCCACGATGCACGTTGACCCTACAACGCACGTCAGCCCTACGATACACATCGGCCCTATGATGCACATCGACTCTACGATGCATGTCGATCCTACGACGCATCTTCACCCACTGCGACCAACACGATCCCTTGCTGCTGGAGTAAATGCTTCAGTAATGCATCATATGAGGTGACCGCACAGCCCAGGAGTGCCGACAACAAGCTCTAGAGTTACGCAACCAGCCCCAACCTAAACAGTGACCGGAGCAATGACCTGAACAGCAACACCGTCGAATCGGACAGTAACGATGACCCGAACAATGACCCGGACAGTTGTTGAGACATTTCAGTCGATGTTACGAGTACCCCCATGAGTTTCAGAGTGTCATCAGGGTCACCCCGCCTGGAAGTAGTGAGTTTGGTAGGTGGGTGTGGGCAGGTGTGTCGATGCATTGTGATCAGTGCACTATTAATATGTATGTATTCATGTGTATATATTTGCATGTATACAGTAGTATAAAAACATTAGAAATGCGATATTTTGTGCTATTGTTATCATCACTGCTGCTCCTGCATGACTCGTCGAGTCTCGAGTGCTAGCTGATTATGTGACATTGTCAGAACTGTGCAAGGAGAAATGGGTCAATACCCACTAGTGCTTTCTTAATATTTTTTGGGTAATCCCACCCTTGACAGACTGAGTGTTGACCAGCAATATGTGACGAGGTATATACTTGAGGTGGAGATGGATGAAATCACTAATCGGCCATCCATCATGATATTTGGAGGCTATATTCAGGTATTCTGCAAGGATCTGGCCATAATGTTGTAACGACAACTGTGAATGACATGATGGCATGGCACTCACCAGCTTCATCAATCCCTCAATCTTTCCGGCTGGCTGATTGGACATGCTATATCCATGGTCAAGATAATTGGCAACATAACTGTTGACCTTTACCTTCAGTGCCTTATATTGCTTTGCGTGCCAACTGAGGACTGCCTGAAGAGCATAGCCGCACTTCAGATGATCAACCTCACCTTCAGATTTTGAGATGAGACCATCAGAGTCAGGTTCTGTGACAGCGACAGTATCGTGCATTCTAGCAGTGCCAGTCTCATCATCCGATTTCTCAGCATCATTCTCATGATCACTGGTCTGATATCCTGAATACGTAGGTGGGTGTTGGGATGGTCCTGGAGTGGTTTGCTGAGAGTGCATCACTCTGGGGCAAGGGGTTCCATGATGAGAGTGTGCAGGAGTCTTCTTGCAGGTAGCGGTCCCTCCAGCAACATTGTCGGCAATGTCAAGGTCCAGACAATGGTTCGGTGGTGTGAAACCACACCATAGCAGAGGGTGACGGTATGGGTGAGTGCGAGGACAGGTGATGTGACAAATCGAGTACAGCTCAGTATGTACGAGAAGACTGTCATACATGTGAAAGTGTGAAAGCTTTGTGTGGATGGCTAGTTTTTTGGGGAAAAAAGGGGTGCTGGAGGTCAGATCTTGTTCAGTCATTGATGTGAACATGTGAAGGAATCTTAGAATGAATGTTAGAATGCACCAGCAGCTTTAAGCTCAGTCTGTTATTGTTAGCGTCGATCGCTGGGCAGTTATTGTTGATGTCGGTCACGCTAAACATTTATTGTCAGCGCGGAGTCGGTGATCATTCTTGACTATCCCTGTATGTTATTGTCAGAGTGTCCTTTGTCCTTCGATTCCATACCGCATAAAGGGGCCTATGAGTACCCCATCTCACCTTGCTCATGCATCATTCTTCATTCTTCACTCAGCAATGTCGATCGCTGAGTAGTACTATCACACTACTGTTGTCATCACCTGTGTTGTGCTCAATGCAGAATCAGAACATCATGACATCCACTCGATCCATTCACTCCACTGCAGCCATTGCACTGGGCATTCAAGACTGCAACCAATCCAGCTACCAGTGCAGAGCTTGCATTGTAGACATTGGGCAGATTGTGTATACCATATTTGTGTCTCCTGATGGTCAGATGCTGGCATATGGAGGTATGCTGTGAGACATGGCATTAGTGATGGTGTTGACGCAATCTCAGGGAGCATTGGACTGAAAATATGCATGTGTGAGACAACTGAACATGTCCTGGAGCCCGATTACAGCAAGAACATCGACGGACAAGTGACAAACTCACAGTGGGCTGATGATGACACTGTGTTATTTGGCACCCATTATGGATACATTCACATATTTATGAAAGATAAAGAGGTGACCATCGCAATTTTCACCTATGCAAGTGCTAACAATACTTTCATAGCTCAGGTTCCGGCATGAGATATGCGTGTGAGTCAACTGCAGAAGCGAAATTATCGCCCTTGCCACAACAATTCTGAAAGAAAGTCATCGCATTGCTGCCAACACAACAGATGGCCAGATCTGTTGCTTTGACTGGGCCCATGGGTGAGCACCGCAGAAACACTTTCATGTCAAGGCATGGAGTATGATCCTGAGAGCGTTGTTATTCCCAGATGAAGGGAACATGTGGATGTTCAGTCTCCATGATGGCCACATGTGAGCCACCAGCATCTGAGCTAGTTTTTACAAGCTCACAACAATGATAATAGGTGCTCCATCAGCGTCCAAACAGGGGAGATCTTATCGAAACCCAGATGGATGACCGATGTGATGTGAGTGATTATGACAGAATGTCCATCGATGTATACCACACCTACACATGACCATTCACAGACAAGGGTGTGGTGCTTGTCAATCACATGGACAGTTTTAGTTTACACCAGATGAATTCTGGACTGGAGGTCGCAACCTACACAGCAGGTGAATCGCAAATGACCTTGCCTAAACCAGTCATTTTTTGCGAATCCTCGCATGTAGTGATCACCGGCAGTGATCACGGGAAGGTCTACATCTTCGACAAAAAGGGTGGTGAACTGATAGATGTACTGGGGCATGCACCCAAGGGCTTGGTGCAGAGCATCACAGTGCAAAAGAACTCTTTGTGCCTCAAATGAATCATACTAATGCCTATGTAGACACACTGGAATGAAAAAATCTCGAGGATCATCTGCGCTTCATTCTCGAATGATGCACCCTTAATATCTATATGAAAGAGGACCCTGTCGACATGACAACACATATGTTTGAGTGAGGAGACCACACATCCACTGCTCCGACAGTCTAAAAAAGTCCACTTTGGACTGGGACCTGGAGACATGACTGGGAACATCAATGCGGAGACTACTGTCTCCCCAAATGTCTTCATAGTCCTTATACGTGCCATCTCTGAAGGTTTGATGGTAATGATATTTCTTGTTGGGTTGCTGGCAATCTTCAAAGGAGAGGTAGGTCTGTGGTCATCTACATCATGCGAAGTTCTCAATCAAACCTTCATAGATGGCTGAAGGACTGGATATGACAGAGTGGTGGAGGATCCACATTCATTAATGGGTGATACGCTTCTTAATACGTCTCATGTAGCATGAGCTGAAGCACCGAGGACATCAAATATTGAATCGCAGATATGAACAGAAAATGTGAACTCACCTATCAGTATCCATGATTTTACATGCCATGGAGGGTTTCCGCTCTAAGCAAAGTCATCGGACATAGCCATCTCAGTGGTCATAGCTATCTCAGCAGTCAACACCGTTGAGACATGGACGTGATCATGAGATTCATCAGTCCTAGCGGTCAACACTGCTAAGATGAGGAGTATGAGATGTGAAGAGTCCTAGTGGTCAACACCGCTAGGACAGAAAGAGAAGACATGAAGAGGCGTGGGAGAGTGTGGGGATGATCATAAGAAAGGAGGGACCTTGGTCAATTACAGAACTAACATTGACACCTAAGCTAATGACTAAGCTGGTGACTAATCTGATCAGCCAATTCACATTCACGTGCTGACTCTTCATGTGCTGACTCACTTCTTTACTCTGTTCCTCGTATCTCAAAAGCTCACACCAGTGTTGACCGTTGCGAGTTCCTCACCCTCAAATCTCAAAGCTCATATCAGTGTTGACCATTGTGAGTTCCTCCCCCCTTGCAAAGCCCCGGTGTTGGCAGCAGTCAATACATACCCATTGCCCTCCTGCTCGCTGACCCAAATTTGTTTTCAATTGTTTCAATGTCTTCCGTAAGTGTTCAGAAAAAAGTCATCAGTTCATCTGATTTATTGTTTGTAATAGGTGACCCTCAGCATGTTCATTTACAATGGGTGAGTGTTCTCATCACCCACACGCACTGAGTTTCCCACAGGTGGTTCACCCTCTCCCGTTATCCTCAATGATCGCTGGGATATCTGCAGATGAGCAAGGAATGATTGCCCAGAGCTCGCATTTTTCCTGAAAGTGTCACACTTCCTGGGGCCATTTTTCGAGAAACTGCCTTTGCTGCAATAAAAGGATATACCATTGGAGGAAAAGCGAAATGGAGAGACACCTTTGTATCAAGTTGCTACAGTAGAGAAGTGACTCACCCTTGAGGAGCTGCTTGTGCTGGCGCAGAATGTGCTGAATGCTGCCGCTGCAGTGTTGGTCAGCTTGGAGGCTCCCACTTTCTGTAGATCCTCCTCCGAGCGCTATATGAAGTGACTGCCAGATCAGATCATTGTTCGCAAACGGGCTTTCTTTGCTCACAAAAAGTTCATGTACCATGTCGCAGTGATCTCCTTCTACATTGCCATCATCTGGGGGCAAGTCGCAAGATGCACACAAATGATATTACATCCTTGTTGAGAATAGGCTGCAGGGCCACATTGCTGATCAGCTATCATCAAATGTTCTGACTGACTTCAGCTCAAATAATCTGCGTGCGGGTGTGTTCATCGATCCTTTCCATTGCAATTAGTACCAATGGGTTCCTGCTCTCATCATTGCCAATGTTCCTGTCTTCATTGACTGGGGTCCTGTAGAGTCGATGAAACTGGACCCTGGCATATATGGCACAGGAGGTTTGCAGCCAACAGCATCTGCCATTAGCACAGTGTGAGACGTGTCTCCTCGTCCTCCCTGGCATGATCTTACAATAATGCAGTCGCACTTCTTTGTCCCATCATCGATTTCTCGCACACATGATACCACTATGGCAGGTTGGGCATCATCATCTTTCACCTGGGATACATCCACCAGCCTTGGTGCATCACCGCTATCTTCCTCCAATGTCACGCATCGTGTGTCTATTGCAGACTGTGCATCTACAGGCAAAGACCTTCTTCCATCTATGAGCAAGGACTCTACGAGCAAAAACCCTCTGCCACACTGCCGTTCTTCGACTAAGAAGCTGTATATGTGAAATGGCTCCTCCATTCATGAGGAGGAGAAATTGTCATCTCCTCCAAAATATATAGATGATGAGACACTGGTGCCTTTTTTGCATGCCGCACTGCCTACAGAGCACAGTATATTTTCAAGTTCAAGTTATCGTGTCAAAAACTGTCTCGACAGAACAGGGAGAACAATGCAAAACAGTATCAGATCAGCACGAAGGGACACGATGAGATCTTCGAGTGGCTCTTCGATTCGGAGAGCATGAAGTGGAAGTGAAATCATCTACAGTGCAGAGAGCGACTGAGCACGTGGAAAATGTATAATTCGGCCTGCAAACGCTATGATTCTGTTACCTAGGAGTGGGATGTTGCATGTTTCATTGAGTATAAACCCAAGCCCATAAGCATGACAGAGGCCTATAGCATGGTGGAGACTTCAGATGACGAGGATGACAATCTCGATTAGGATCATCAGCCTGACCAGATGTTCTTCAGTGACGATGACTTCAAGCTCAATCCTTTGTCACTGAACGATCAGATGCATCATTACGAGGATAAGGACGAGGATGAGATCAAGACAGCTCCTTACGAGGATGAGATTGAGGCAGCTCCTCACAAGGATGAGGTCGAGGTTGAGGCAGCTGCTCCTTACGAAGATGAGGACAAAGTACCTGGAACTCCTCAGGCTGGATCCGAAGATGGTGAGCTTCTGAGCGATATGCAATATCTCACTAATGACAAGCAAGAGATACCTGACGTGATCAATTTCTCAGACACAATGACTATGCGCCATGCTTTCCAATAGAGCACGACATCAATACAGGTCAATAAATTGCTTTCTGTCGACAACACCTGCAGAGCCATTGGTTACTTTCTGTCTAAGCACGGTTCTGACATTGTAACCAGTGGCAAGGTGAACGGAAACTCCTTCACTGCCTGAGTCTCTCAGATGATCGTCCAGCTGAAAGGTCTTCCTGCTAACTGGTGGCTGCTTCATTCAACCTCACATCATCTTCTTCGCACACAGCTGAATAAGTCAGGATTGTGCATCATCTCCCTTCACAGATCTGATGTCCGACACAACGTCAGAGAATTGTGGGACATAGATGAGCGACAATTCCTGAGACGCAAGCGAAAGTGGATCATTGCTGTTGAAAACCCATCTACAGCTCTCGCTACCACCCTCACTGTCCAGAACGTTGAGGATGCTGCACGATTCATGGTGGCATCAGGTAAGATTATTTGACAATTGATTGTCAGGGCATTCCTAAAACACAATCAACAGGCATGACCTTCCGCACCCTTGTCTACTCTCCAGAGGTCACTCGAAGATTCAGACAATGACAAGTAATGCACGATCCTCATTCACGAATTTGGCTCATCATGTGTCACACCAATTACCAGTTCACATCGCTGGACTATCAAGTGTACAAGGCCACCCATGACTTTCTGTTGCGAAGCCAATCACGGGTCACTCATGCTGCACTGCTGCAGGGAGGAATAGTGTGGTGCTTGACCCTTGAAATGCTCCAGCCCAGTGTGATACTCAGTGGTCCAGATGACTTCGTGCTTATGTGGGGTATCGGGTTTCAGTTTGTCAACAGCATTGGCGACGTCTATGTTGACGATGATCTCTCAAGCGATGAGGTCAGTGTCATTGTTGGAACGTATATCTGCTCATCTCATGACCAATTTTTGCCATATCTCGTGAACGCTTCCTTCCCAATGTGGTGACCTGAGCTGAAAGTAGTTGAGAGCAGTTCTCTCAACTTTGGATGATGGAGTCTGATTGCTGAGAGCTGGTTTCATGACCTTCGTGACGGTTACCACAAGGGCAATCGTTCACCATGCACTAATACAGAATGGTGAAGCTCGCTTAGAAATTGGGATAAATGAGCTCGTATATTCATGACAAGCAGCTCATCTGCTGCAGGTCCTTCCTGCAGTCATATTACAAGCATGAATGATCACTGTTGTCATCATGGCGTTGTTCAGTAGTCATGTACTGTATGTGGATTAGAATCAGACTTCTTTGCATGCAATGTAACATTTCATTTTTATCTATGCATATGAGTAATAATCTCTCTAGCATCATGATTATCGACAATCCTGCACCTGTGACAGCTATGAAGATCAGCCGCACCTTAGCCATCTTTCAGTTGAACAGTGGGATGATCGTGTACTCAACGACTGGTCAGCATCCCACTGAGCAGCCGATAACCAGCTTTTGAGCGACCGCAAAATCGGCCGATGAGCAGAAAATTGAACAACATTTGAGCTTTAGTTCCGGCAAACATGAGAGCGAACATTACTGCAGTTCTCATAGTTTTTCTCTCAGTGGACAGTCCGAACCTTAACCCAAGACAACAATTAAAATTTTATCATTGATTTTACTGAGGATACCATTTCTATCCTAAGTCAGTTTACCTTTTCTGATATTGTTTCTGCTGCCAACCTGGCTGAGCTGTTGAACTGTCAGCCAAATCAGAAGAGCTAATAAGATAAGAACTGTTCCATCAAGTCCTATCTAGGAAAACAGCTGAGATGTCCTCCAAGAGATATTATCCTAGAACATTTCATATGTTTATTCAAATTCTGTCACTACTTTTGTCTCGGATCAAATGACAAAACTTCTGACGTGTAAGTCGAATGAGCCGCTATACAGTGAGCCACAAAACTGTTGCAATGTTTGTAATGGTTGCATTGTTTGGCTTATATCTCAGAAACCAGAATGACTATATCTCGGAAACCAGAATGACTATATATGCAAACTTATATATCATTAAAAAGCCTATGATATGCACTTTCAAATGACATTTAGATGAAGTAAATCGGCTTTACCATTGTTGAGGATCAGCGATAGGCTGGTAGAAGGGACACTCAAGTTTAGAGGTGAAACCTGATAATGTGGGGGTATATATACTGGGAGGGGATTGGATATGCTTGCAAGATGGATGGCAAGATCTATGTAGACCTTTATGTTTCTACTCTGAAGGAATAACTTCAGAATAGCATAGAGAAATAGGGAAAAACTGTGAATAATGTAATATTTCAGCAAAACAATGACCCTATGCACACCAGCAAGAAAGCCAAGAAGTGGCTAGAGGAGCATAGATTTAAGATTATGTATGGCCTGCATAGTTTTCAGATCTCAATCCTATAGATCACTTTTGGCACCATCTCAAAAGAAGGCTGAAACGGGCAAAAATGCACCTGGAGGTATTATAAAACTTTGGAATAGGGTACAAAAGAAGTGAAGTGGTATTGAGGCTTCTGTCTGTCAAAATATAATCAATAGCATGCCAGACAGGGTTAGAGATTTGTTGAGGACAAAGGGAGGGTACACAAAGTACTGAAGTTTGAAATTTTTATAATAAAACTGTTAGCCACAAAACTGTTGCAATGCACTTTTTATAAAGAATAATTTCTATCTCAACAAAGATAAGGCCGATTTACTCCACTCAAATATCATTTGAAAGCTCATATCATAGCCTTTCTGATATATATAAGTTTGCATATATAGCTACTCTGATTCCTGAGATATAAGCCAAACAATGTGCCCATTGCAAACATTGCAACAGTTTTGTGGCTCACTGTATATAACCCCTGAGATTACGGGTGTCAAGTAAGTCCTCACATCCCACCATGTATCATAAACCTTAATTTGATTGTCTTTAACAGTTGTCATCTTCCCCTGGATGAATGTAGCGTTCCCCAGATCAGATCCTGGACCAATCACTCAAACCTGGCTGAAGATGGACAGCTCATGATGGATCCTGTTGAACACATCTCATGGATGGCCCAAGTGACATTGCAACTTGCTCACACAATGTTTTCGCAGCTTCCTGTGACATATCATGTTCACTTCGATTCTTCATCATTGGTAATGATCAACGCGAATGTGTCGGCCTCCCCAGATGAGATTTGGCTCTAGGACTGGCTATACACTCACATCGTGATGATGAAGACATCTTAGAACACATGCCGTCTCGACAGCTGTCCAGGTCTAACATTCGACAACATGTCCTCAGTGATTTTTATGAGAAGATGGCTCGCCATATTCCTACGGTGCCAATAAAATATGCCAGCTTATCCATAAAACCCATTTATCGAAGCAAGAAAGGTATATCCTCATTTTTTTTATTTGTTAACAATGATCGTAGGACTGAAACGATTGTTGGATGGAGATGATCCGCAGGAGGAACAAAGCAGGCAATGAAGAAAAAGTGTGAGAGTTGCTCCACGATCTTCTTCCATTCCACACTCTAAATAATCAATGCAGCATTTCAGATGCACTCAGCAGTACAACCATCAATGAGTGCAAAGCGAACCATGCCCATGGCATTTCAAAACCCGAAGTATATGCAAGGTGTGGCCACTTTTTGTGATAATGAGCTCACCCACTCTCAATTATCCTAAGCCAGACCTGCTAGTGCAGCATCCACACCACTTCCTCCGAAGGAAGAAGAGCAAGAGACGAGATGTATGAGATGGTAAATGGTGATGAACATACACAGTTTGATCTGTATGGAGACGGCGTGAAGAGCACGTCAAATTCTGGTATTAAAAGTGTCAAGACACCGTGCACGATCAGTATGTGAATTACAAAAATCATCTGCAGGTCGTACCATCTTACCACCACATTCTCTGCAATGAACTGTCATCACAAAGCAAGGACTTGAATGAATGTGTCAACGTCTGAGCCTACAGCTCAACTTCAGATACTCATACAGACCATCAGGCAATGACCTCTGATTTTCTACAAAATATGCATGCGACTCCTGATGATGAGCACGAAAATCCTCCAGCTGTGTTCGTGGACGAGGACAATGAGGGGGACAAGAACGAACGTGGAAGAGTGAGCATACCTCGACCCATCGGAACACAAAGGCCACTATATCGTAAGCAACACTTTGTTGGTGTCACCTCTGATCTGTAACCATGCTATCTCACTGTCCAGGCAAACTCTATTTGAACTCTCTCACTACCATGAAATGCGTCGAAAAACAAGTGCAATTTGACTGGGCACTGAACACCATCAAGGAAGAGATGTCGTCTATCATTGAAGACATTTTAGCTTCCCTTGACACCATAAGGATCTGAAACATGAAGAAATCTCTCTCCTTTACCAAAGCCTCACAGCACTGGGAGGAAAACGAGAATCTGCGCACCCATGCTGACCTTCTGCGTGTTTCGCATGCAATGGTGTGTCAGCGAATCATGCTGTCAGAGTGGTTTGGATCTCTTCATTTTATCAAGCTCTGTCATTAAAAGACACAGCGACTCCTCAGTAAATGTTACCATGAACTGACTGAACCGATCTCAGCTCAAGAGCAAGTGAATTGGCTCGAACATCTGATCTGGATGGTGAAGACCAAACTCCTTATGAAAGCAAATTTCACGGTAGACTCCAATGGTTTCTTTCCATCCCTCACTCCAAGTCACCAATATCAATTTTGCTCGAAGAAAAACTCTCAGCTATCTGACATCTGAAGCAACACGAAAATCTCACAGATCATTATGGTTATCATTCTACGTTGGATGGATGTGATGAATCACATTATGGTAAATCTCCGCACAGAGTTCATCGATATTCTCCTCAGGTGCCTCGGTCCTGGTGCTCTCCTGTTGCCTTCAACTTGAGAGATGTATGAGAAAACACCTCTCTGGTTACTGAATGACTACATTCAAAATAGCCCACGTGACCTGTGTCCTGGAATGATGAGCAACTTTAATTGACGCTTTAGATCGCAGTTCTTTTCAGCTTCATGATGGCCTCGACTCATACTCCCTGAAACAGCTGCACCAAAAATGCATTGATTTTCAGGCTGAGACCAATTTACATGCAGAAGGACCATCCAGACCATCAGGACACCCAGCGCAGACCATTATATCATCCATTCTCCCTGAAGCGAACATGATAGCCGCTGCTGAAAACCAGTCAGCAAACAAAACTGCGGATGTGCATGACCTTCCAGAAGATGAATGCAAGAACACCATCACGACTCTGATCAGAGAGGCAGTTTAGCTCATTCCAAAACTGAAAGAAAACTGATCCTTGACCGTACGAAAGGTGATGAAAGCAAGGCTGATCACTACATGCCATTTTGTGAGTTGGTAACTCTCGCAAAGCATACAACGCGCTGGGTGGGCTCACACTAATCGACATCAGATGATATCAACCATATCACCTTTTCAGTGCACTGGTCTATCGACACATCATCTTCAGCTCCCCTGCTTATACCCACCCAGATTTTTCACCAGCAAATTGAAGAGCGATCTTCACATCGCTCGAGGATTGGAAAGAATATCTGATGGTCGGTGGAGAAACTTTCCCAGATGAGATTGATGACCTTGACTTCTTCTGCAACTGACGAGCCATCAGCAATCAATTTCAGAAAGGTCAAATTGTTGAGAATGTGGATGCCATGTGGAAATTCGTGAATACTTGCGATCTTAAGTGCATGCTGCATGATGGACCTATTGCATTTTCAGATATGCTGAAACTGTTGAGAAGAGCTGCAAAAGGAGGAGATAAGCTGGCACCTACAGATACCACTTCAAAGTCAATTCAGAATTTTGGGCCTCTCGCACAATATCTCACATGCATGGATATGGTATACACCGAGATCATGAAGTCACCTACATGGAAGAGGTCACAGATTCCATTGTAAATTGGAATTCTGGTGCACTCAAAAGTTTACGACTCCTTGACCTCCTTCCACTTAGGGAGACCAAAAAAAGCCTGCAAAAGAAAGTGTGATCAACGCCTTCGCAAAGTCGATGGATTCATATGAGATGAATTATCTGTCAAAGAGATCGAAGAACTGCGATACGACCACATTTCTTTAGAGCATACCCTCTGCAAGGTTCTGAGGACGGCTGAGTTCTTAACTGGACTTTGGGAGCGTAAGGCACAACTTGGCATGGATGACTCAACATCGAAAGGGAGCGGTAAATTGTGCCCTCCATGAAAGAAGATCGTGGAAGGCATCAATGATGTGGATGAAGATGAGGATATGTGTGAATAAATAGTGTACTACAGACTAGCGGTATGAGGAGACATGATTACTACGTAATGATCACCTTTTAATGAGAATTGTAACAACTGATTTTGCTGCGCAGACATGGCTCTGACACAGCTTGGACATGAACTCAGATTGGTCCACAAACTGGCTTCGTTCAAATCGACTAAGCACGCGTTAACTGAATTTACATTCAACTAATAGGTACAAAGACGCAATCAGAAAGTGACCGCTTTTCAAAATACATTTAAGAGCCGTTGAACGTCATTAGCCAGATGTTGAACCTGGCCTTTAAGCCCCTCTAGGCTGTGAATACAGCACAAAAGGTCGAAACCCGTCTAAATCTACTGATCCACATCCTACTCGTGCACCCTTTCCTTGCCCTTGCCCTTCGAAGCCCTTCATACTCATGATGGCCTTGTCATCCTTCTCGATCGCATCGTTCCCTTTGTCACTAGGCTCATTCACCACTGAAGCACTGGCATTTGATGCATTTGCTGAGGACTCAACCCATCATTGTTGCACAAGCTGGTGAATTCGCCACAGGGTATGGATAACGTCGAGGTCATCTTCTCTGTCATGATTATTCGAAGTTGTTGACGATGACAAGCATTTTTTGGCAGTGGACTCCCGTGGATGCTTAACCCCTCGAGAGCTCACAGCTGGGAGCACTACATAAGAAATCAAATGCGATGGCACAGGTCCTGAAGCTGAGAGCCCTACATGAGAATATAATGAGCAAAGATGAGACAGCCCAGATTGCAGAGTGGAGGGTGTGGTGGAGAGATGTGACAGTCCAGGTTTCATCCATCGTTGGGAATTACTGCCTTGCAAGGTTGAGCCGATGGGCTCAAACGTGGTACCTTGCTCTCCTCCAGCAGAGCACATGATCAACGAAGGTGGATGGAGCTGTGAGTTAATCTCAGCTGGCAACGTGCCTCATGCCTGAGATGATGGCCCATACAACGGCCATTGAACGAGGATGGGTTCACCGTGTGCAACATTATCCAGCCCAATAAACCACGAAAACTCCACTCCGATCGCATTTAGCCTGGAGAATAGAAAATAAATGAAAACATACGCGAGTATCGCTATCTTTTAAGGGGTTGAGCTTCACCAACTGGCATGCATTTTTCCTCAAAAGACATCGCTCGCAGGAATGCCCATCCCACTGACAGGGTACGTGCAGGTCTTGACAGATATCGCAGGGCAGCTCAGCCTATCAAACTTCAGCGAACTGCAGCTTCAGATGCTGGCTCAACTTTTCGATGCTGACATATGCATGGTCATCTGCCTGCGACATCAAAAACTGTAAGAATCTCGCTTCAAACATAAAAATGGAACTGCTATCTGAGATGCCACTTCAGGGTTGGTAGCGATTGGGGCTGAAGATGGAGGCGGTGATCCAGCCAGAGGAGAGGCCATCGAAAGCGTGTCAATAGGCGGAACTGATATATCACATCTGCATTTGTCACACTCCATGGTGAAAGATGATGTTTCTGTGTGGTTGCACGATGACCCCGCAACTGCATTGTTGCTCACTGCCAAAGATGCAAAGGACCCCTGATAATTACGAGTTAGTAACAAGTGACACATAAGCATGAAATAACCATACCACCGATTGCTCTTCACCACCCTCCGAAATCTCTGATTCGAGATTTTCTTCTCCATGATAAACGATGATAGTGTCCATCTGAAAGTGGCGTGGTGAATGAAAAAAACAAATGACACGCTGATAAAGTCCTACCTTCACCTGCGATGCCTTTCTCACAGTCTTCAGCTTTTTCACCATCTTTGGCAGATTTGCTGCCTCTCCAGGGTCATCACAACTGATGCATGGCTCCTAACAAAGAGAGCTCAAATATTAAGAACGTATTCGGTAACTCGAACTCACTTTCAGATCATGACTGATCTCACGATCGGTGGCAACCTCGCTTGATTTAGAGGGCCTTTGCGCAGGTGCCATATGACCATGATGGTCTCCAGTGTGTTCGATCAATGAACTGGCAGCAGACAGCGCAACCACAGCACCATGATTCACAGATGCCAGCAAAGACAATGCTGAAGGTTCAGCCTAGTTCCTGGAAACTGAGGAGGAGAGAACCAGAATCGATCGTGACGGCTGGCAATGAACTGATCGTGCAGCTACTGACACTCTAGGACGTGCTGAAGATGATGAAGTGACCACTAATGGACCCATTGAAGACCATAACGTGGGCCTCGCAAGGGCTGCATTCTCATGGGCCTCATCCTCAATTACCTCATCCAGAAGTCCAACGAGAATGTTACCTGCTTGATCAGGAAACACACGACAAAACACGTGTGCGGTAACGTCAGTGTCATGAAGCAAACCATAAATGTAAACGGTCACAGCCCTGGTGGGGAGGATCGCGCAGTCATCAAGAGTATTCAATATATGCATGGCTTCTGACTGGTAAAAGTGAGACTGCATCAACATCTCCACCCTTGTGCACACAGTTGCATATATCTCACAAACATCTACTGACAGCTCCTCAACAGCAACCCCATATCGAGCGAGCGCATATCTAACAAAGACTAACCAGCCCTGGAGATAGTCAATACATTTCATTCAACTCAGAAAATATAGTACAAGCTTACCAATAATCCATAGAGCTCGAACGACTCTCTCCACCAGAAGTCGTCATCCATAGAAGGGACCCACGGCAGAACGATCACCTGGGTGCACAGTATCTGTCACAATATGTTCTGAAGCAGGTCTTGCAGAACCAACACAGTGTCATCATCTGAGATCGCTGACTGAGAGGGTGTGGACATGGTGGAAGTGATGAAAGGGTAGCGAAGAAAGCAAGCAAAGGTGTTCTAGGAGCAGAATGAGGGAGGGGGAGTAGAACTCCTGAATGACCTGCCTTTATGACACCAACACATGGTAAATGCATGTGAAAGCAACATCCTCATTTCCCGGATGCTGTAAGAAGTACTCATATCTCATGGAAAAAATATGGCGCTCACCTTCATGTAAATGAGCTTGACCCTCCACACTGCACAAACATCACTGTCCGTGGACAGACAACCTAGATATAACATTGAATACAGGTCTATTCAGAGATTAACACATACCTCAACAATGCCGACACAGCAAGGATGAAATGCCTTAAAGGATAACAGAACACGAAGCATGTGAACGCTGAACACGAGAACATCAAAGAACTGACAGAATCTGTGATTTTTTCCGCTCACAAATACTTGCCATCCTTGGCAAATGTCTCCACCAATGATTTTGTTCTCGGACACAATGCTATCATCAAAGAAAGGCAGCTATAATCTGTAAACTCGATCTGAAATGTTATTACCAGCCACCACCAGCATTAACCGAACACTTCCAAGGCGCAGAAAACTGAGAGTTCTCATATGAACACATTTTGTTAATCTCAACTCTACAAAAGAACTGCCTCACTGATGGACAGACAAACCTAGATATAACATTTAATACCAGCCTATTCAGAGATTAACTCATACCTCAACAATGCTGACACAGCAAGGGTAAATGCCTTGAAGGATAGCAGAACATGAAGCATGTAAACATTGAACACAAAAATATCAAAGAACTGACAGAATCTGTATTTCTCACTCACAGCTACTTGCTATCCTCAGGAAATATCTCTCACAAATGACACCATTCTCAAACACAATGATATCACCAAATAAAGGAATCTCTGAATCGAAAACTTGGTCAAAAATGTTATTACCGGCCACTACCAATAATAACCAAACACTCACAATGCCCAGAAAACTGAGAGTGCTGATATGAACACATCTTGTTGATCCGCACTTGAGAAAAGAACTGCCTCACCGGTGACCAACCCCATTTAGAATGTCATGATCGGTGATCCATGCGTGTTAAGCCACATCAGGAAAGTGCGATGCATAACATCGAGTGGCTCTGGGTCGCATGTTCAGAGCTACAAAAAATAGTTTACATCACAGTATTAACACATTACCAACTTGAGTCAGTGCCACAACCTTCATGAATCTGAGAAGGATATATCTACATAAAAAGTAATCTCTGAAAGCAGTTCATTAATCTTCCACCATAATGCCCAACATTGGTGCATAAATGCATCTTCAAATGTCTGTATAATAAATGTACATATCGGAAGAAGAAAATTATCGGCCAACACCATGACTGCCCTCAGCGTAGACATTTTTCGCAAATGCAAACAGATTTAGCATTACACTGACCCATCACGGTGATGGAAAGTCGATGATGAAAACCAAATGCGATCAAATAAGCCATGAGCATAGCAGTAACTTTTCATTCAATAAGCTACTATTTACTCCCTATACTGATACAGACATGAAGAATCACATTCAGTTGATGTTCTGAATTGTGACTGATATATAATAATGAAAAGCCTTTTCATCAATGGCCAGTATGACAAAAGAGACTGTTTGAACATCTATATAAATGATTAATAAATCAAGAGATTATAAAAGCATCTCTATCACCATTGTTTCTTTTAGTCAGAACAGAGAGGACCACATTTGACTCCTCTTGCACGTAGGGGTCAGATGTGATAGCAAACGTGCTTTTTCTCATGAGCCTCTGCAACACAGAGCATTTGTCAGAAAATGTGTTCCTCTTGGAAACCTGTCTAATCCCATCTGAGCAGTGACTGCAACTTTGCCAACATGCCCCTAGAGACACTTCCATTCAGGCACTAAGTCAAATGAATAAGCATCACATTCTAATTCAGCAACAGACGCCCATTTTATTTAGAGAAACAGATGCCTATATTAAATGGGGTTTTCCATCTGACCATTTTGAGAATGAACATAAGCACTGAATGAAACTTACAATTATCTCAACAAGTGATGACATGGGGCCCATACTTCAAGAAAATTGGTGAACACCAACCATCCTGTTATGAGGCCCAACATTTTCTTCAGCGGTGGCTGGAGAACAACTGATACTTACCAAATATGAAATTAAATGCCTGTCTCTTAAAGGAAATTTCCTGTGCTACCATTTCAGGAACAAACATAAGCGCTGAGCAGGATTTATCAATCACTCAATGCGTAACAACTTGCCACCTGTATTTTAAGAAAATTGAGGAATATCGACTGCCTTGTTATCAGGCTTAACATTTTTCACAACCACAAAGTAATGTCACAATGTATGAGACTGCAAAAAAATATGACCTCAGCACGATCGGTGACTCCACCACCCAAATAAAAGATGGTCACATTTACCATAGTGTGGCTCAGGATCAGATTGGAAGTGCTATCCACAGTGCACACTCTACGTACTGGCAGTTCATACTGAGAGGACAACATGAGTTACATATAATGTCAGAAATATATACCTCATTAGCCATTAAGAAAATCAAAGCCAAATGAGGCTGATGAATCTCAGTGATATGTTTAGTTTTTGTATGCTGCGGATGAAGAAGTGGAAATGTAGAGCAATACAATGTGAAGATCTATTCTCATTGACCGTGTCCAGACTATGATAAATTGAGAAAATATCAAACCAATCATTGTACATCACAAAATGGTGAATGCCAAGGTTTGAACCAGTTTTAAGCCATTAAATACAATGATTTCAATGGCTTTGAAGCCATCAGCCCTTGTGGCATTAACCCTAGCAAATTCAGTGCTGCAATTGACTCATAATGTTTGCACGTGTTTGAATCAGCCATGTTGTGCAGGTTGAAACTCTGACTTGTATGTTTATTAGAAACGATAACAAGCACCAGTAACAATGAAACATTATACAGTAAGAACATTTTGAAACAACAGTAACATTAAAATGGTATCTAGTAAGAACATTTTGAAAGAAGAGCAATACAACATGAAGATCTATTCTCATTCACCGTGCACAGACTATAATAAGTTCGAAAAATGTTAACATTCTACATCACAAAATGCTTAATGTCATGGTTATGGTTTGAATCACTTTGCACCACTTTCAAGCCATTGAATACAATGATTTCAATGGCTTTGAAGCCATCAGCCCTTCAGGCATTAACCCTAGCAAATTCAGTCCTGTGATTAGCTGAGAATATTTGCACCTATTTGAATCAGCTGCATCATGCAGATTGAAACTCCGGCTTGTATGTTCATTAGAAATGATAACAAACATCAGTAACAATAAAACATTATGTAGTAAGAACATTTTGAAGGAAGGCCCCTCTTCTAACCTCAGGACAGAGGCAGAAAATGAAATCACTTTGTGATGGTCCACTGTCCCACGCTTTGCTTAAGTATCCCACGACAACAAAAAATGCTGCATAGACGTTCTAAGTGCTCAGTTCTGTATAAACTCTTCTTCCACTGGGTGAAACAATCAATAATTTGAGGTGAAAGATGATAAAGGTATTGAAGAAAAAGTTCAAATCTTTGAAGCATTTTTACTGTCAATTTGTGATAAAAGGATTTAAAATATTTTTAACATCTTTTCTTGTTAAAGATGATGAAAAGATTGGAAAAAGATTGGATGACATATTAGCAATCAGTGTTTCCATCATTTTACAATTTTTTAGACAAAGTTATGATAAAAAATCTTTTTTCATTCTTCTGTCATTAAAGATAATGCACATATTGTGAAGCATAGTACTAGTGTAGCACTAGCATTCAGATCTTAGTACTAGCATTTAAACCTTAGTAGTAGCATTCAGACCTTAGTACTAGCATAGTACTAACATTTGAACCTTATTACTAGCATTTAGGCCTTAGTACTAGCATTTAGACCTTAGTACTAGCATAGTGCTAGCACAGTACTAGCATTCAGATCTTAGTACTAACTTAGTACTAGCATAGTACTAACATTCGAACTTGAGTACTAGGTCAGTGCTAACATAGCACTAACCTTCAAACTGTAGTACTAAACTGCAGAGCTTAGCACTAGCTTAGTACTAGCATAATACTGACCTTCAGACCTTACTATTAGCATAGTACTAGCATGGTACTAACCTTCAGACCTTAATACTAGCATAGTGCTAACATATAATCCTGAGTATTAACCTCCATATCTTACTACTAGCTTAGTATATGAAAACAAGGGTGTGACATAGTCACAATATTTTTATCATCTTTGATCAAAAAAGAAGTAAAAAAAGATTTTAAAACTTTTCATCATAGTTTTATCTGAAAGATTGTCAAATGATTAAAGAAATAATTATAAATATTTCATCCAATCTTCTTTCAATCTTTTTATCATCTTTCACAATAAAAGATGTTAAAATTATTTTAAATACTTTTATCACAAATTGATAGTGAAGATGCTTAGAAGATTTGAACTTTTTCTTCAATATTTTCATTATCTTTCACCTCAACTTATTGATTACTTTACCCAGTGTTCGTATCTTAGGAATCGTAACATTCAGAGATATGTCTCCAGTTCATGATTCATTCACTCTGTTTCACTGTCTATCTGTGGATGGTAGGCTGTGCTTATTAGCCAACTTGATTTTGAGAGCTTTTTCACAGTGCTTGAAAAACCTTGGATGTGAATTGTGTTGCACGATTAGAAATGATCTTGTCAGGTAGTTCAAATCATTTTCAAACTTGTCGTCTGAATAACTCAGCTGTTTTTCGTGCACTAATCATTTTGTTGCAAGGGCATACAATTACCTCCTTATCAAGCCCATGGTATACCATGACCATTATTGAATTGAAGCCTTTGCTTTTCGATAGATCTGTAATAAAATCTACACTAACTTGCTTAAAAGGTAGTGATTGGGTGAAGGGCCGATGGGCTGTAGTGGTATTTTGGGATGATTATGTATAGCTTTGAATTGCTGACAGATTGCACAGCCATTGACATAGCTTTGAATAAAGTGGTACATTCCTGGCCACCACAAGTCTTTTCTGATCAATTGGTGCGTAACCCAGATTCCTGGATGACCGTGTGGTGTGACTTTGTGGTAACTGCACACAATCTTCTTTTTCAAGGTAGTGTCATTGGGAATGTACACTTGATTATGAATGGTGATTAAACCATTGTCAGAATCCTTGATAATGACCTTAATCATTCCTTGAGAGGGAAGTTCCTCCATTAGGCCATCCTTGTACACTAGTACAGAGGAATCCTTTTTAGTGCTTGTCAGATTTGCTCCACCGTATCTGTATTGATAGCACTAATAAATAACTCGTCGAGTGAAAGAATTGCTGGGGATTTATTTTCTGCTGATTATCCAATTAAGATAAGTGTGAGAGTGGATCTGCTTGAACCATCTGTCATCCTGAAGTGTGGACAATCTTGTAGTTAAACATGGACAAGAAGATTTGCCATCTTCGCTGTCTTGGGTTCAAGTCCTGGGGTTGCCTAAAGTAGGTCAGATTCTTGTGATCTGTCCATATGAGGAATGGTTCCTTTGTTTCATCGAGATATAGTGTTTCCATTCCTTGAGTGCACAGATAACTCCTTATCATAAATTTGATAATTCTGTTCACGGTCAGAAAGTGACTTGGAGTAGTATGTGCATGCATGGAGATCATCGTTATCATCTTTCTGCTTAAGGACTGTGCCAGTTGCGAAGTCCGATGCATCGGTCTCAATGACGAAGGGTTTATCCTTATCTGGCATGACCAGTATAGATGCTTTGTCAAACTCATTTTTGATGTGATCGAAAGCAGCTTGTTTCTTGCTCATTCAATGAAAACACATTGCCTTCTTTGGGTCTTGGTGAGATCAATGAAAGGGCGAGCAATTTCGGAGTAGTTCCGAATGAGCTTTTGGTAGAAATTGGTGAATTCTAGGATGCACGAACTTCCTTAACAGTCATAGGAGCTTCCCACTTGAGACCTTCTCAGGGTCCATTTGGATCGTCCTGGAAGGAGTGCCATTCCTAAGAAATCTGTTCATGTAGTCTTGAACATATATTTTTCCAGCTTGAGATAGAGATCATTGTCGACCATCTTCTTGATGACTCATTCAAGCTTCTTTTCCAGCTCTTTTTCACTTTCAGCTCTCCTTTTCGCTTTCAGCTAGGATGATATTGTCCAGATAGCATAGTAGCCATCCTTTGGCAATTTCTTTTGTGAATATTTCATTCATCATTCACTGAAAAGTTGTCGGTGCATTGCACATTCTAAAGAGCTTAACTGTGGGTTCGAATAATTCATGCTTTATGATGAAGGCAGCCTTTCAATCATCTCCTTTACAAATCTGAACATTGGTGTATGCTCCTCGAATATTCAGTTTAGCGAAGAACTTCGCATGTCAGAGTCGATCTATTAAATCTGATATCAGTGAAAGCAGATAAGCGTCCTTGATGATGCCTTTATTATAGCGTAGCGATAGTCTGGCATGGATGCAGCCCACCATCTTTCTTTCTCATGAAAAAGAAAGATGATGCCATTGCAGACTGTGAAGGATGAATGTATCCTTTTGCAAGGTTTTCATTAATAAAAGGCATTCATAGCTTCTTCTTCCAGCTTTAACAAATTGTAGACTTTTCTTTGTCTAGGAAGAAAATCCAGTTTGAAGTCTATGCCTGGTCATATGATCGATGCGGTGGTAACCATTCAGATGCCTTTTCTTCAAAAATCTTCTTTGAGTTCTTCTCTTCTCCTCGAGTGCCTTCTTTTGTGCCAGCTCTTGCATGTTGTTTGATGCCTTCCAGAAGGTATCACCATGTTTGGTGAGGTCCTTCTTGGTCATCATTTGTCGTAGTGCAAGATACCACATCTTTCTTTCTCCATCAGTCTTATGCTCCTTTTCTTCGAGCATAATTTCCTGAAGCATTCCTGTCTCAGGTTTGTAGGTGAGGATACACGGCAGACATGATGCGATTTATCAATGTGAGAAATTGTGTGTGAATGTCGACTGATTTCTTACACATGCGATAATCATTTGCAACTATGGCATTTCATGTTGAAAATGTTCCATTTTGGCTGTGAATGTGCACTATTTGCCATTTAAATGCTAAATTGGCAAAGCTTTGCCACAAATGTAAGACAGCAGCTGACATTCCCACACAATTTTCCACATTTATAAATTGCATCATGTCTGCCATGATAGACTCTTTGCTCCAGTCTCCTGATCCAGATAAGCAGTTCCTGAAAGGTATGCTAAGAAGGAGATCCGAGTTGATTTCTTCTGAATTGTTTGAAATCCTAGAATTCTCCATCACACCTTGACTTCAGCTGTCTGCTTATTGATAATTGGGTTGTGATCATGCAATCCATGTATTCCCGATGATCACATCTTCTTTTTCTAGGTCAAAAAGCAGGAAATCATCATCCCATTCATACTTTCCTGCACAAATAGTTCCTTTGGATCATCAATTGGTGGCTTCCATCGATGCTGTGAATCTTGACCTCCTTCTGAGACCTTAAAAGGTATGAGTCCTGGAATGATTCATTCTGGCAGCTGAGCACGAGTGCGAGGAAGGCAGCGCAATATAATGTTGATTATCTGCTCTAGGCAGAAGCAATTGAGCTGGAGCGTTCAACATCACAAAGAAATAAAATATGAAGGAAGCAGCAGTGTCTTTCTTGCAAATGATTCATTGATTAACATTTCTTTGGCTCCTGAGTCGATTAGGGCTCTTGCCAGAATATTATGTATCTGGATACCATCGTAGTTTTGGAGAACGATATTGAGGTATATTTCACTTCCTTGTTTGATATCTTCTCTGATGGTTACTTCATTTTCTGGATGCCACATCATACCCATGCAGACCCATCTCCAAAATCTGTCACATCCTTCTGGGCATTAGGCAGTGGAAACTGACACATGTATTCATACATGTCAGAGTTAAGCATCTTTTGTTTAGGTTTGTGAGCTGATCCAGTGTCATTTCACTGTTCACACTTGTTTGTTTATTTTGCAAACTTCTTTTGCCTTGGCATTGAGGTGCCATATTCTTGCAAATTCTTCATCCGGGATAAATCATTAAACAGATGATTCTTCATCTGAATTATCTGAGTCTCTGGTGGCTCATCGAACCATTTTGTGCTTTGTAGGATCAAATTGTCATATCCCATTGACAATTTCTTCCTTCTCTAATCCCTCTTCAGAGGTCTCACTTTTGCTTTAAGAAGTCTTGTCCTCAGATTCTTCCTGATCTGACTCCTCAAATTCTTCTTCTGAGTCCTCATCTTGGACTCTGTCTACCTTCAGTGCCTCTTCTTTTTTCTGTTGAAGTAAGATTTAGTTGACTTGGAAGTCATCTTGTGTCCGTGAACTCCGAAGTACTGCTTCTTCCAGAGATCAGGCATCTTGGCCTTGACATATGAAGTTCCCTTTCTTTCACAGTCTGGTAGTGGATCTGATTCAGGGAGCTTGCACTCTGATGCACGATGCTCTCTCTGGTCTTCCAAATTATACAGAGTCCCTCCTGAGTTCATTTTTGATGCATTTCTGGGGAGATCCTATTAGCATCTGGGTCTTGCTCCATCCTTCTTCTGCTTAAGAAGAGCTCATGATGAACTTGAAGATGTTGATCTTTCCACTATAGATGTCGTGGGCATCTTTAAACATTGTTGATGGATCGCTAACAATGAAGACCTTTTCTGCAAGTTTTTTATCGAGCCCTCTTTTGAAGTGGATGAGCTTTGGGTGGTCGTCGGTGATTTTGGCATATCAGCAGAGGATTTTAAGTGGTCTGATATACTCATCGACCATCTATTTGTTCTGCTTGTACTTTTCTTCAAGAATGACTTGCCATCCTTCATTCTTGGTTGTGATGCCACCATATTTTTTCTGTGAACGTCGTCTTAAAAGCTTGGTAGGTTCTAAGATCCTATGTTCATCCATCTGGGCTGCTTCTCAGGATTCTGCCCATTTTTCAGCTGTGGATTCTGGAACAATTTGGCTGAAGTCATCATTGTAGACTCCTAAGTTTGCGTGTAGATATCATTCGACACTTCAGACAAATGATCTTGTATCCAGTGTACCTTCACTTGATACTTCCTTTTGGTCATGCAGTTCCCACATCTTGAAACCTTATCTTGTTCTGGATTTCTGGATTGTCTTCCCTGGGAAGGGCTTTAGCATGTCTTCAACATGTGCCTCAGTTGAGGGCTTCTCTTTTGGATTACCTTACAGGTAATCGCTGGTGCTTGAGTTCATCTGTAAAAAAAACTTTGGATTTCACTAGAATCCTGTGCTCACTATTTTGCCTGACCAGCTAATCAGGCCTGATCCTGTCTACTTCTCTGGTAAAGTGCTTGGTGGTCCTGGCTTGTTATCCTTCAGTAGCCTACAACTGATTATCATCTGTATACCCAACACCTACTTGTGAGGATGAAGCCCAGGTCATATGATGCCTTCTTGGTCTTCCTGTCTTGCTACTTCAGCGATTAGACACCACTCTTCCTGATGGTTCTAAACCTGAATAGGTTGACCTGTGAAAACCTCTTGCTAATGTTATAAAGCATTCTCTGTGAACCTTCCTGATCATGTGTGCTTTTCACATGCACCAGTCCACTTCACAGTGGATGGAGACCTAAGTATAACATGTGACTGAGTCTACAATAGTCAACCCGACTATAATGATGTTTATAGTAGTGTCTATGATCCTAGGCACGAGGTAGCAGTGATTCACTCTACCCTTGCGAGGTCTCACTGAGCAGCTACTGCACATTCACTCACAGATTACTAGGTTCACTGATCTGACTTTAGACAAGTGCATGAGCTTGAATACCCCTTGAGACTGAGTGCAGATCCTAACTGATTTCGATGATCAGAAGTATTAAGTGACTCTTTAGAAATGAGGTTCTAGTGCAGAGAACGGGGTTCCTAAATAACGAGGAAGAGATTAGTCTTCTCCCACTGTTCTATGCCTCTTATATAGTCACAGACCTATAGTCTGAGGTATTAGTACAATTGGTCTCTGTACAGCTAAATATAGAGAAACCACACCACATTACTGACTGCTGCGAGCCAGGTATTGGTGAGCTAATGTTAGTAGAGCGAATCTAATTGTGAAAATGAAAAACTGCTAACCCTAGAATATGACATTGGGGTAGAAGAAAGATTCTGCACAATAAATTATCAGCTTTAATTAATGAGAGTCTTTCTGCCCTTTGTGATTATAGTAGATGATATTCCTTTATTCTGAGAATTCTTAATGTAATATACATGATCGACAAAACTATTTATAGGATTGCTCACTCTGACTTGTATAGTAAATATATCTCCTCAATCAATGAATCAAATGAATCATATAAAAGCTCGTTGAATCCCTATTTTCATGCCTAACAAATCCTTTGCAGCTCTGATTATATTTTTAGCACGTTTGATCCTTTGATTAACACTTTTGTGGCACACATCTGCATTCAAAATTCACACTTTTCAGTGCTTAGTACAGCCTCCCATTCCTTCACCACAGACAGCCCCTTCTTGGCATGCTTTAAATTAAATTCTGACACATTCCTTCTTCTTCACTCTTTTTTTATATTCCTTTTCAATTGCTCATGATACTCTGCATGCTCTATGGATTTGAGAGCTGAGAATTCGAAGAGCCATGCCATGTTGGTTTTCAAACCAATTCTTGGCCTTCTTGCTTGTGTGCTTGGGGTCATTGTCTTGCTGGAACACCACTTCATTCATAGTTCTGCTTCAATCCTCCTCAGCTCAAAATGCTGCCATCAATCTTTCAGAATACCCCAGACTATCCAGCCATACAGCCCCACATCAAGGATCCACCTTCAAACTTCTGAGTTCACTCTATCACTCTCCTGGCTTTCTTTCACACTCATTTCGTCTCATCTGAACCATTCTGATAATCTTTGTCTCACACCACCCTACCATTTTTCTCCAGTACATGAAGTCCATCCTCTCCTTTCGATACTCTGCAGAGATTAAAGGCCCACTTCACTACAATGGCCTTTTTTCATCCGCTATGCACCATCTCTGGTTCTGCCATCTCTGGCTGGTGGTAACCTTCATTTTTGATAAGGAGTGAGTGTCACTGTATGTGCTCATCTGAAAATGCCAGACATACAATCAAAACTTTATTTTTAATTACCATATCACACATATCATCATAAACATATTCACTGGATGGAGAGCAGAGTTGAGTGTCTTGGCAATAATAGAAATCGATTAAAGAGTGTAATCATGCAAAATGATCTCATTGACACTGAAAAAACTGAAGAATGTTACACCTGGTCAGCACATTTCGCATTTGTAGTGATGTAAAGGACAACAGTGACAAAAACATCAGGTCTGGTTCCTTGTGCTCAAGCCCAGTTCATATCAAATGGGGTAAAAACAACCACGATGTCTATTCATGCTCTTTAGAGTGCTCGTGAATTGTCGAAACTGACAGAATAGATCTATGAAGATCTACAATTGCTTTCTTGACAAGCGAGGTCAATTCTGAGATCAAGAACAATTGGTGAAATTCTAAGGGAGAAGACCGTTACAAATCGTGGTATGAGATAAGAGATGACTTTTATAAGGTCATGTGCTCTATAACTGTGAGAAAAAATATTTGCTGGAATCCACTATCCATGACAATTAGTAAGCTAATGTTGATCAGCATCTAAGGAGGGTCTTGTCACGAATGGAAGAAAATACAATGGCAGGATGATCTCATCCTTGCATCAAAATTGAATGTATGATTCATAAGACAAAGGAGGATAATCTATAATAAGTTCAACTCACATTTAGAGCTTTTGATCTAACCAGATTCATCTTATCATTTCGAGACATAAATAACAGTGAAGTATACATTATTTTTCACGTGAAACATAATGAAGAGATGTATGAGATTGTATAGAATGGCAAATTTTCTCACATGGCACAGTCTGCACCTAGCTCAAAACTCAATCTGCAGACAGACTAAAAAAGGTCGCACTCTCATGCAAGCTAATATATGACTTAAGTCTTGCTATTAGCTCCTAGATCAGGTCTGCATCATACTCTTCTTATCATCTGCTGTAACCGCAGTCGTTATGGGCAAATTGTAGCTTGCACTATTTCATATGGGGTAATGACATGTTGTTCAGGGATCCCTAAGGATGAGCTATCAAAACCACATCTAGACTCTGCTCACACAATGTTTAAAATTCTGCTGGGTCGAGTTGCAAAATAGAAACTGTAGATACACCCGTATACCATTCTTTGAAGTAATAGGAAGTGCATCATCATCTGGCAATGTGATTAATAGAGAGCATATATACTTGTGTTTGCCTGATCAAAAAAGTAAAAAAAATTGACAAGGAGAACCTTCAAAAATCTGACTTGTCACAAATTCATTCAATTTATTGGTAATAGATGCCCTGAAATATATGGTATTCAGTAAAAAGGTTATTTATATCTATTTCAATTGAAATCAGTTGAAATACACTCAGGTATATGGTAAGCGATGAGGAACAGTCCATCTTTCTTTTTGTCATTGATGTTTTTCACATCACTGACAAAATTCAGTAAAACTCTTTATTACATCGTTATGTTGGCTGCTATCGATGCTTTAGTTCATCTGCTTCCATAATTTACAGGACACAATTACATTTGTATGATATAATCTTCATGGGGCTGGCAACAACTGAATGGAAACACCAATATGATTGGCTAACAAAAGCGTATCCAGGACAAGCTTCTGTGAACATGAATTTGTTGCATTAATAGACATTTATGAACACACGCACTGTTTTCTAATGTTAAAGTATTACAATTATGTCATTGTATCGCATTTCGCATTGTCATTGTATCGCATTTGGTCATTGTATCGCATTATGTCAACGATCCTTACAGTGAAGTGAAACTCATCAAAATAGATAATATCGCACAAGCCATATTTTGTGCCTTGTTCTTCAATCATGTACACAGCAGAATCTAGCTGAATTTGCTTCTGATTTGTTAATGCTAAGAAGTTAGGATTATTGGCAAATACATACATATTTTCTGATCAGTCTTTCATGGCAGCTTTGGCATGTGAAGTACATTTTTTTAGAAAAAAGGGCTTGCAGCCACTCTGAAAGCTTTCTATTTTTTTAAACAACCTAACTTAATAGAGGACTTTTCAGAGTAATAAACCGCAGTTCCATAAATCAATGAAAGCAACTTCTGCATTCAGCTTTAGATATCTGTGTCATCTTTTTCAGTGATATGAAATGCTGCAGGGTCTGCAATGTGTAATATGTAGAAGAGCTTTTCATTATCTGAAACTTTGGTTGAGGCCACCATTCAGAGCCCTCAAGCCCTCTGATGCCCTTTCTGGACATCCAATTCCCCCTCTCACAATGTCATGAACCTTTGTAGTACTGCATAATTTGAGCTGTGTCAAAATACTCAAAGTGGCCTCAGAAGAGCTTTTCATTATCTTAAACTTGGTTTGCAAATCCTGGGTGGATGGCATATTTATGATCCTGTAGCCCTCACAATTATTCATTAAGCTAAAAAGTCTGCTATAGATAAATATAATCATACTCAACATGTTCATTGAGTGTATTGTATAGTATGTATGCTTTTGATCAAACCCTGATGCACTACATGTCCAAATTATACTTTGAAATATTGAACATAGCATGGCTAGAACTTGCTTGGCTGAATACATATTCAGATTTGCTGTGTTATGAAGATGATGACAGATCATGTGAGGCTGTATATCTGTGAGATTGATAACAAGATGACTCTGACCTTTATGTTACCATTGTGAGAACTGAGCTTCAGAATGGTTTGAAGCATTACAGCAAAGGTGTGAAGGAGATAACAATGTCAAGTGTAATTTTAAACAGACATGAAGATGGCTTAAAGAGAATAATCTTAAGACTATGATATGGCCTGATCAATCTTCAAAGCTTAATTTCATATATCATCTTTGAAGTCATCTTAAAAACACATTAGCAAGGTATGAGAGGCCACTCAAAGAAATTACAGAATTGTAAAAGCAATTGAAAAAGAAATGAGGGAGTATTGATTGACATGTTTGTGCATCAGAGTTTAATCAAAAGTTTACATTAATGCCTTAAGGCAGTGCTTAGGAGAAAGGGTTGATTAATCAAGTACTATGGTTTTTAGGTTTGAAGGCTTTGGATTTTTAGTGACAAAAGTGTGTAAATGAGTAGGCCTGTTAGAATTGCATATACCTTCAACACAAAGCGTAACTATTTAATCAACAGATACTCATTTGAAAGCTGAATGAAATGGCTTTCTAATGCTGTGTTATCTGTCAGTATAGCAGCCAATCTGAAGTTAGAAGGGCAACAGTGAAAATTAAGGTGGCTAAAAACTTAATTACAACAATTATTGATTAAACAAGGATCAAAAAGTGTTATAACTCGGGAAAATGCTGAATGATACAATACTCAGATGATAGTATATGGTTGGGTCAGATTAGATACACCAGAAAATGATAAAATGCAAATGTTTGAATTGTTTTGAAAGCATTCAATTGATTTGATGAATATTGACTGCAGATACAGCACTCTGATTGGCCATGAATATTTGCAGTTATTTGGATCAGCCACCTTGTCAATTCAAACTCTGATTCAAAACCAGCACTCTATGTGCATTAGCAAAATTAACATTTTTCGAACTAAAAGCATAATGTTTTGAGGCCACAGAGCCTCAGAAAGAAGATCTGACAATTTTGGAGGAATGGAATTGAGATCAGCTCAAAGTATTGTGTGAACAATGCCAAGCTATGATGTTTGTCCTTCGGTTGCACTAACAACAAACATCATAATTTGGTCTTATTTGTGCATTGTGGTAACTTAAACTGTGAGAATTTGGATGACTGACATCCTGTAGCTTCAAATCTTCGCTTTTTAAGCCGGAAGATAACCTACATGTTGTTCTCATTTCAGGGCATGAAGATGTAGTATACAATGTGTTGTCCATATGGTCAAACTTTTTAAAAAGTCGAAATATGGATCAGAATTTCTAACAGTTTATCATAGTGGCTATCACAAATACAGTCCTGTGACCCTGACCATTCTCATATAAATATCCTATATACCAGCATTAAGCATTAAACCAGACTATACATCACTTAGTCAGGTATTCAAGTGCACCTCTGTATATTACACAGATGGTGCTGATGCACATAGCATATATTACATATGTTGGTATAGAGAATGGGTTAGAACGGTCATCTGTAAGGAATAGATCCAATATATAGTCTCATGTCCTCACGTGGCCTCCAGCGGGCTATGCTGCTACAAGGACCTACAATCAAAAGGTGTCTAGCAAGCATAGAATAAAGAAGACTTCAGTCACGTAACTAAAAAGCCCTAAAATGGAATGCATCACAAATGTGTCAATCATATACAATCTGACACAATAGAATTGTATCTCGATCATAGTTTTCAAGGAAACCATTAAGTCCTGCAATGGAAGTATTGGCATGTGACTTATCAGGATCAATCAGAGATCGATTGACTAGTCACTTATATTGCGACCTATAATAGTCATGGAGATAAATCTCATAGTGTCTATAAGACTGAACCACCCAACCAACCCTAGTCTCATCAAAGACCTGTTAAAGAATTAAGGCAAGGCAGTCTATGCTATCAATGTCCCGAAGATATGACGGGACAGCTCCTCAATAGACTTAGCATATGTAACAACCCGATTCCTGAATAGAATCCTCAATAGGGTTGCACCATTAAGTCTGGGCCATTCCAGAGCTATATTAAAAATAGAACATCTGGATCATTTACATACATCACTCAGCATGCACATCATGTACACCTATGATGTCATGAGTTCAGAATGTCCAAAGCACACATCACATGCAGCTCAGATCCACAGATTGAAACTACGATCTGATCAATGTCTTAAGTTTAGACTAACTTAGTAACAAAGTTGCCAAACTAAGTCAGAAGTCTTAGATCCAGTGCAACTAGATAAGATAGAAGTTGAGAAGTGTGAGGTAACCCCACACCTCTATTAGTCTTGGCCAATATCAAGTTAGTATGTAAGTCAGAACACTGTCAGGTGTTTCACCGACAGATGAGAATAAGTATTGCTCAGTCAGAATCCCAGATGGAGATATCTTAGGATTCCTCTATTAAGGGCACTCACACTGCAAGGCATGGTCCAATAGATACACATAGTTATATTTAGGTCATAACTGCAGTTAGGTCAACACAATGTAGCAGCACCATTAGAAGGTATTTGATGCAGCACCTCACCATTGAGTACTAAAGATAGGATTCTTATCTGTTCTCGATCGGTGGGTCCACCTCCAGTATCAGGGGTCCTCAGATCTATTACAGGGATCCTAGTACTGGATGTAATTATGATGGTAAGTAGGATAGATGGTATATTAGGGTTCTACCCTGCTTGTATATATACTAGGCCTAACTGGGAGTAGATCCCCAGTTCCATCATACTTCCAACCTCTCCACCTAGAGCTCACTCCTCATTCGAGTGCTTGCGGACTGGCTAGTGATCCAGGTCAATGACCATCTGACATGGAACTTCAGGCCACCAACTGAGGACCTGCTTGTAGTTGACTTGTGAGAGTCATTATCCTGCCACCACCTACTTGTCGACATATCATGTTTAATCTACTCAAGTTGGTTCTGGATGTTAGAGGTAATTCATGTCTAGTCAGGATCACATCAGTGCTGACACATTAGCTTGTATTTAGAGGATATTCCTGAGTGATTTGTGACAGTGGCTAAAGACTCAGATTGTTTCATCTGTTCTGCTTATATAGATGAAATGAGGAAATAGCATACAAAGTGAAGCATCAGCATGCAGTATACTCTATTGTAAATGCTTAGATTTCAAATTGTCAACAATGGCTAAGCCTACTAAGGTTTTTCAGTTCACACTGGGTGAAGCAATCAATAATGTGAGGTGAAAGATGGTAAAAATATTGAAGAAAAGTTCAAATCTTTTAAGCATCTTCACTGTCAATTTGTGATAAAACTATTTAAAATATTTTTAACATCTTTTGTTGTGAAAGATGATGAACAGATTGAAAGCAGATTGCATGAAATATTAATGATCATTTCTTCAATCATTTTACAATCTTTCATACGAAACTATGATGAAAAGTTTCAAAATCTTTTTTCACTCTTTTTGAATCAAAGATGATGAAAATATTGTGACTATGTCACACCCTTGTTTTCATATACTAAGCTAGTACTAAGATGTGGAGGTCAATACTCAGATTTATATGTTAACACTATACTGTTGCTATAGTGTGAAGAATAAGACTAAGATTCTAATGTTGACAGTATGCTAATACTAAAATTTAAATGCTAGTACTATGCTAGTATTAAGATCTGAAGGTTAGTACTAAGCTAGTACTAAGGTCTGAAGGCTAGTACTATGCTAGTACTATGCTAGTGCTAATATCTAGAGATCAATACTATGCTAGTACTATGCTAGTACTAGCATTCAGGCCTTATTACTAACCTCCAGACCTAAGTACTATGCTAGTGCTAATATCTAGAGATCAATACTATGAGCATAGTACCAGCATTCAGGCCTTAGTACTAACCTCCAGACCTTAGTACTAGCATAGTACTAGCCTTCAAACCTTAGTACTAGCCTTCAGACTTTAGTACTAGCATAGTACTAGCCCTTGATACTAGCTTAGTACCAATCTTCAGATCTTAATACTAGCATAGTACTAGCATTTAAATTTTAGTATTAGCATACTGCCAACATTAGAATCTTAGTCTTATTCTTCACACTATAGCAACAGTATAGTGTTAACATATAAATCTGAGTATTGACCTCCACATCTTAGTACTAGCTTAGTATATGAAAACAAGGGTGTGACATAGTCACAATATTTTCATCATCTTTGATTAAAAAAGAGTGAAAAAAGATTTTGAAACTTTTCATCATAGTTTCGTATGAAAGATTGTAAAATGATTGAAGAAATGATCATTAATATTTCATGCAATCTGCTTTCAATCTGTTCATCATCTTTCACAACAAAAGATGTTAAAAATATTTTAAATAGTTTTATCACAAATTGACAGTGAAGATGCTTAAAAGATTTGAACTTTTTCTTCAATATTTTTACCATCTTTCACCTCAAATTTTTGATTGTTTCACCCAGTGTCAGCCACAGCAGCACTGAGTGTTATTGTAAAAATGCACTGTTGAAGCTGTGCATAAATCATTTATATACTTTAGCAGGTCCTATTCAGCCTTTACTCATCATTTCTCTTCTTCTATGCATCTTTCAAGCAATAGAAACATACACAGTACCCTCAGAGTTTATTAGCCACACTTGAAGCTGTGGCTCAGCCACTAAAGGCAAATAAGAGCGATTAATTTTACCATGGTGGCTTCAAACTCAGATTGCATTAACTATTCTGCTTGTATAGATAAAATGAAGAAACAGCATACGGAGTGAGGTATTAGGATACAGTATACTCCATTGTGCATTTCAAGGTTTCAAGTCATCAATGATATCTAAGCATGGAAAGGTTTTCCACTTTAGCCACTGCAGCTTTGAATGCTACTGTAAAAATGCATTGTTGATGCTGTGCACAAACTATTTGTATACTTTATTAAGCCTTTAGTAATAATCTCTTTGCTTCTACACATTTTCTGAGCAACAAAAGCATATGTAGCAAGCTTAGAAAGTCATTAGCCACGTCAAGAGCTGTGGCTTAGCCACCAAAGCCAAATAAGGTCAATCGATCTACTCTGGTGCGAAACACTTCAATTGCATCAATAGAACTTGTTTTCTTGTGCTCAGAATGAAGAAGCTGAAGTGTAGAGCAATAAAATGTAGACGTCTGTTTTTATTTCTCAAGTAGAGACTATAATAAGTCCAGAAAATGTTAAACCATTCATTGTAGATCACAAAATGGTGAATGCTGTGGTTTGAACCACTTTGAAGCCATTGAATGCCATGGTTTGGATCGCTTTGAAGCCATTCAATACAGTGGTTTGAATGGTTTTGAAGTCGTTGGCACTTCAGGCATTAACCCTAGCAAATTCAGTGCTGTGATTGACTCTAAATATTTGCACCTGTTTCATCTCTATCCTGGCAGAAAATTCTAGAACTGATCATTTTTGTTTTGATATTTAAGTTTGTAAACTACAGCTTGTATGTTCATTAGAAAAGATAACAAACAGCAGTAAGAACAAAACATTATCCGGTAAAAACATTTTGAAGGAAGGGCCCTCTTTTAACATCAGGACAGGGGCAGAAAATGAAATCACTTTATAATGGTCTACTGTTCCATGCTTTGTTTAAGTATCTCACAGAGACCAAAAAATGCTGCATAGATGCCCTAAGTGCTCAGTCCTATACAAGCTCTTTCTTCATACCTTGAAAATTATAATTATTTTGTTATATATTTTAGTACAGTGATGTAAACAATGACTGATTTAACATTTTTCAGACTCACTATAGTCTCTACTTAAGAAATAAGCAATAGATCTTCACATTTCACTGATTTTCACTTCAATTTCTTCATTCTGAGTATATAGAAATAAAAGTTATTAATGCAATTGAAGTTTTTCATCACCACAGTATATAATTGGTGTTATTTACTTTGGTGGCTGAGCCACTACTTGTGGTCTGGCTAACAGTTTTTTTGAGCCTGATGCAAGGCTATATAAGTTTGGATTGCAAGAAAAGTGAAAGAAAAAGGACTCATGATGAAAGGTATCATTACCACTTGAGTAAGAGGGCCATTTCTGGCAGGAACGATTTTTGAGGTTCTGATGTTCTTCATAATGGACTTTATAAGTTTATCATAATATTCACCACATTTACGATTACTGAGGTATGAAGGAAGAGTTTGTGTGACACTGGGCACTTAGGGTGTCTATATTACATTTTTTTGTCTCTGTGAGACACTTAAGCAATGTGTGGGAGAGTGAACCATTACAAAGTGGTTTCATTTTGCGCCCCTGTTCTGAGGTTAGGAGAGGACCTTTCCTTCAAAACTTTCTTACTGTGTTACATTTTGTTGTTACTTGAATTTGTTATCTTTTGTAATGGGCATACAAACTGGAGTTTGAACATGCACGACATGGCTGACTCAAACAGGTGCAAATATTCAGAGCCAATCACAGCACTGTGTTTGCTAGGGTTAATGCCTTAAGGGCTGATAGCTTCAAAGCTGCTCAAACCATTGTATTCAATGGCTTGAAAGCGATCCAAACTAAGGCATTCAATGGCTTTAAAGTGGTTCAAACTATTGTATTCAACAGCTTCAAAGCGATTCAAACCAAGGCATTCAATGGCTTCAAAGTGGTTCAAACCATAGTATTTATTATTTTGTTATGTATTTCAGTACAGTGATACAAACAATGACTGATTTAACATTTACTAGATTCATTATAGTCTCTGCTTGAGAAACAAGCAATAGATCTTCACATTTCACTGCTTTTTACTTCAATTTCTTCATATTGAAACAAGAGCTATTGATGCAATTGAGGTTTTCCATCATTACAGTATATTGATCCATATTTCGACTTTTTTCAACTTTTGAACATACCAATAATACATGATAGATTATACATTGATGCTCTGCAATCAGAGCTGCATGTAGACCATTTTTCAGCTCAAAAAAGCGAAGATTTGAGGTCACAGAATGTATGAAGATGTCAGCCACTCAAACTCTCATGGTTTAATGTGCCACAATGCGCAAATCATAATGTTCACGCTGGTCCATCTAGCTAGATGCACCACCATGCACATCATAGTTTATCATTGTTTGTAAACAACTGGAGTTGCGCTTTTTTAAAATTAAAAATGCATAAAACTGCACAGACCAGGAATTGAACTTCAGACTGCCAGGACACTGGTGTCTCAGATAGTACCAAGCATTCTATCCACTGGACCACATGCTGTTTATGATCAACACGGCCCAGATATAATATACAGTGATTAACAAAGCTACACACATATTTTCATGGTTTTGACTGTTTTTCTTCTACCTTCAGATTGCCTGTAGCTATATTCACAGATAAAATAGTATAGAAAGCCATACTTCTCAGCTTTCAAATGAGTGTTCGTTGGCTGAATTCTGATGTGCAGTTCTGAAGATATACAACTCTATTAGGTTAACTCATTTATACACTTTTATCACTAACGAACTTGAAAACTCTAGTAGTTAGGTAATCAGCCCTTTGCCTTAAACACTGCCTTAACCCATTCATGCATGTTTTTGATCAAAATCTGATGCATAAACCTGCCAATACTCTTTCATTTCTTTTTCAATTGCTTTCACAATTCTGTAATCTCTGTAAGTGGCTTCTCATGCCTTGCCAATCTTTTTGTGAGACACCTTCATAGATGATCTATAAAATTGAGCTCTGATAATTGATTAATGTGTCATTGTTTTAATAACATTTGCTTTAAGTCAGCTAAGTCATGCTTGAGATTATTATCTTGCTGAAACACCATCTCCTTCACTTTTGCTGCAATGTTTCAAGCCATTTTGAAGCTCATTCCTCAAAATGCTAACATAAGATCAGATTCATGTTGCCATCAGTGTTAGAGGTATATCTTATTTCTTTTCAAACTATACAGCTCCACATTACCAGTGATCATTTATCATCTTGATGATATAGCATATCTAAATATGTTTAGCCAGACAAGTTCTATCTATGCTATGTTTGATGTGTCAAGCTATGATTTGTATAGTGCATCAGGGTTGAATCAAAAGCATATATACTATAGAACATAATTTGAGGGCTACAGAATCTATGAGATTGTCAGCCACCCAGGATGTGCACACCAAGTTTACAATAATGAAAAGGTCTTCTGAGATTACTCTGAATATTTCAACACAGTTTGAAATGGCAGATATCTTGCACTTCTGCCAAGGTTCATGACATTCTGGAGGAGGGGGGTTGAATGCCCAGAAAGGGTATCAGAGGGATTTAGAGACCTGAATAATGGCCTCAACCAAGTTCCAGATAATGAAATGCTCTTCTGAGGTCACTCTGAATATTTCAACACAGTTTAAAATGGCAGATATCTTGCACTTCTGCCAAGGTTGATGACATTCTGGAGGAGGGGAGTGAATGCCCAGGATGGCTATCAGAGCCCTTTAGAGACCTAACAGATGACCTCACCCATGTTTCAGATAATATAAAACTCTCCTAACATATTATATATTGCAGACTCTTCAGCATTTTCCACCACTGGAAAAGATCAAACATATATTTACAGCTTGTATCCTGCTATGTTTCAGTCTTCATCTTCCACTGTTACCATCCATATCCATTGTCACCACTGCAATGTAGTCATGAATGCAAAAGATGCTTTCATTTATTAATAGGACTGCAGTTTATCACTTTGAAGAAAGTCCTCTGTTAAGTTAGGTTCTTCAAAAAATAGAAAGCTTTTAGAATGGCTGCAAGCCCTTTTCCTTACAAAAGACTCACTTTGCATGCCAAAGCTGCAGAAAAAGACTGGTGAAAAGATATGTATTTGTCAACATCCCTCACTTCATAACAAATCAGAAGCAAATTCGGCTAAATCCTGCTGTGTGCATTGAAGAACAAGGCATACCATATCACTTGTGTGGTATGATTTGCTTTGGTGAGTTTCATTACTGCAACGATTGTTCACATGATGGTCAGACACAGTAGAATGATGGAATTGTTACAGGTGCTACTCCAACATCATAATACACTGTGAAGATGGCACACCATACTCTCCTCAACAAAGCACATGGCAGATCTAACTCTGTAGCAATCTACAACTAAACTCTGCTTAACCTGACCTTCAATAATGAAAACACAGTCTGCTACACACCATTGCCTTTTAACTGTCTTCTTTGCCATAAAATAATGTTACTCTAAATATAGCTGCTTCTTGAACAATCATACCATCCTTGATCTCTGCCATAGAGACTGATATTCCAATGTGAATAACAATATGTTCCCCTCAATCAATGTGGTGAATATCATGATAAAGTTATTGAAGTTCATTATAAAGAACCTTAGGACCTCAAAAATTGTTCCTGCCAGAAATTGCCCTCGTACCCAAGTGATTGAGGGGAACATATTGTTACTCATATTGAAATATCAATTTCTATGGCAGAGATCAAGGATGGTATAATTGTTCAAGAAGCAGCTGTATTCAGAGTGACATTATATTAATGGCAAAGAAGACAGTTGAACAGTGATGGTGTGTGGCAGACTGTGTTTTTATTGTTTAAGGTCAGATTAAGCAGAGTTTAGTGTAGATTGCTACAGAGCTAAATCTACCATGTGCTTTGTTGAGGAGAATAGGGTGTGCCATCTTCACAGGGTATTCTAATGTTGGAGTATTACCTGTAACAATTCCATCATTATACTGTGTTTGATCATTCATGTCAACAATTCTTGCAGTGAAACGAAACTCACCAAAGTAAATTATACCACACAAGTGATATTTTATGTCTTGTTCTTTTATGCACACAGCAGAATTTAGCTTAATGTGCTTTTTATTTGTTATAAATGCTCAGAAGTTAGGAATGTTGACAAATACATATCTTCCGACCAGTATTTTATTGCAGCATTGGCATGCAAAGTGAGTTTTTTTAAAAGAAAAAGGGCTTGCAGCCATTCTAAAAGCTTTCTATTTTTTTTGAAGAACCTAACTTAACAGAGGACTTTCTTCAAAGTGATAAACTGCAGTCTTATAAATAAATGAAAGCATCTTCTGGATTCATGACTACATTGCAGTGGTGACAATGAATATGGATGGTAACAGTGGAAGATGAAGACTGAAACATAGCAGGATACAAGCTGTAAATATCTGTTTCACCTTTTTAGTGGTGAAAAATGCTGTAGAGTCTGCAATGCATAATATGTTAGAAGAGCTTTACATTACCTGAAACATGAGTAAGGCCATCAGTCAGGTCCATAAAGGGCTCTGACACCCTTCCTGGACATTCAATCCTCTTTCTCAAAATGACATGAACCATGGTCATACTGCAAGATATGTGTCATTTTGAACTGCATTTAAATATTCAGAGTGACCTCAGAAGAGCTTTTCATTGCCTGGAACTTGGGTGAGGTTATCATTCAGGTTCCTAAAGATACCCTTCCTGGGCATTCAATCTCCTCTCTCAGAATGTCATGAACCTTGCCAAAACTGCAAGATATCTGTCATTTTGAGCTGTGTTGAAATATTCAGAGTGGCCTCAGAAGAGCTTGTCATTGTCTGAAACTTGATTTGCAAATTCTAAATGGCCAACATATTTATAGGTCCTGTAGCCCTTACAATTATTCACTCTTTTAAGCTGCAAGTCTACTATAAATAGATATAATCACACTTACAATGTTCATTGAGTATGTTATATAGTATGTATGCTTTTGATCAAACCCTGATGCACTATACAAATTATACTTTGAAGCATCAAACATAGCATGGATAGAACTTGTCTTGCTGAACATATTCAGATATGCTATATCATGAAGATGATAAAAGGTCACTGATAATATGAAGCTGTATAGTTTAAACAGAAATGAGATATACCTGTAAGATCAATGACAAGATGGATCTGACCTTTATGTTAGCATTTTGAGAAATGAGCTTCACAGTGGCTTGAAGCATTGCAGCAAAAGTGAAGGAGATGGCATTTCAGCAAGATAATAATTTCAAGCATGACTTAGCAGACTTAAAGAGAATACTATTAAGACTATGATATGGCATGATCAATTATCAAAGATTAGTTCCATATATTATCTTTAAAGTTATCTCACAAAAAGATCAGCAAGGCATGAGGAGCCACTCCAAGGAATTACAAATTGTGAAAGCAATTAAAAAGAGATGAAAGAAATTGACAGATTTGTGCAGCAAAGATTGATCACAAACATACTGAATGGGTTAAAGCAGTGTTTAACTGTCACAGATTTTCGCCACAAAGTCCGCACGTGACTTTTCTCACAGATCACCTGCTTCACCAATATCTCACACCACTCAGCCACAGACGCGACACGTAGAGATCAGGTGATAGTCCACATCACATGTTATGGTCCAGACCCGTGGATGATACGGTCGGACCTGTCTATTCCAGGATACAATAGAGGCACCCATTTGGGAACAAAGGGAACAAGGACTATTGTTATGCATCGGCCTTCCGCTTCCTATTAGTTTAGCCAGAAGCCTAGATAGGTACGATGTTCACACCGGAGAACAAAAGGGAAACCAAGATAGGCACGATGTGCACACGCATTACTGCGGCAATCATCGATCTTCCCACTTATTGTTCTACTTCTGGACATCCTATTGTTTCATGTACGGCCATTTGCTTATACCCGTAGATAGGTAGCTTAGGTAAGATAGCCCGCTGTATGTGTATATAAGACCAGCCATGTAGGGGACGAAACCTCAGATTGTTTCTCCTCGTCTACTACCCATAACACTCACTGAGCTCACCAGCTCCTTCATATATCTCTCACCCTTTCCTGCATCTGCCACATCGACCAGTAAGTCAACAGGCTCTTGCGCCACATAGGGTTCAGGAGGATACTTTTGGGATCAGGGGGATCAGGGCAGCACGTTCCACGTGACTGTCCCTTTTTAGTCTTTTTGATCTCTTGTCTGGTGTTACCGTGACATTAACACAAAGTGCTGATTATCCAACTACTGAAGGTTTGAAGTCTGTTCGTGACAAAAGTGTATAAATAAGTTGATCTGATAGAGTTGCATATATCTTCAGATCTAAATATTCACCAATAAACACTACTTTGAAAGCTGAGATAGATGGCTTTCTAATACTATTTTATCTGTGAAGATAGCTGCAGCCAATCTGAACATTGAAGAAAAACAGTAAAAATTAAGAAAATATTTGTGCACTTTTCTTAATCATCGTGTATGATATTTTGGCTGTGTTAACAATAAACAGCAGTGGTATTGGGTTAGGTTAAACTATCCTTAGGTCACACAGGGCTGTGGCTCAGCCATCAAAGGCAAGGTCAATCAATTTACCTTGATGAGTGAATGTAACAGTTATTGGCATTGAATAAAGAAATGAAAACTGTTATAACTTCAGAAAATGCTAAATGATACATCACTCAGAAGATACTATGATGTTGGATCACATTACATACACAGAAAAATAATGAATGCAAATATTTGAATTGTTTTGAAAGCATTCAATTGATTTAACAAATAAACCCAGAAAATGTGGTGCTCTATGCATATTAGAAAAGAGAAAATATTGCAAATTTTTTGAACTAAAGACATGATGTTTTGAGGTCACAGAGCTGCAGAAAATGAAAAATGAGATGTTTTGATTTTGCAGTGAGAATTGTCACAATGCACAAACACATAGAGCTATACTGCACCAACTATTCTTCCTGTATATTCAGAATGTAGAAATGTCATCTAATGTAAGTTACAAGGGATACAAGACACTCTTGAGCTTAAGTCATGATCAATATTCACTAAGCTAATATTAGAATATAAAAAGGTTAATACTTAGGTCCAGATGTTAGTACTATCTCTTGAAGCCTTAGTACTAGCATAGTATTGATCTCTACATGTTAGCACTAGCATAATACTAGCACATGCTAGTAGTACTAATCTTCAGACTGTAGTACTAGCTTGGTACTAGCATAGCGCTACTTTTTGAAGCCTTAGTACTAGCATAGTATGAATGTTTAGACACTTAGTACTAGCATAATACTAGCATATGCTAGTAGTACTAATCTTCAGA